>NW_024582227.1:0-33328 GCF_903992535.2 Arvicola amphibius | reverse complement strand
GGTTAATTAGCATTTTAAAGTCTAGTCTCTTGAGTTCCTTATATATTTTAGAGATCAGACCTTTGTCTGTTGCAGGGTTGGTGAAGATCTTTTCCCAGTCAGTAGGCTGCCTTTGTGTCTTAGTGACAGTGTCCTTTGCTTTACAGAAGCTGCTCAGCTTCAGGAGGTTCCATTTATTCAATGTTGCCCTTAATGTCTGTGCTGCTGGGGTTATACGTAGGAAACTGTCTCCTGTGCCCATATGTTGTAGAGTACTTCTAACTTTCTCCTCTATCAAGCTCAGTGTGTTCAGATTAATATTGAGGTCTTTAATCCATTTGGACTTGAGTTTTGTGCATGGTGATAGACATGGATCTACTTTCATTCTTTACAGGTTGACATCCAGTTATGCCAGCACCATTTGTTGAAGATGCCCTTTTTCTTCCATTGTGTACTTTTGGCTCCTTTATCAAAAATCAGGTGTTCATAGGTTTGTGGGTTAAGATCCGGGTCTTCTATTCGATTCCATTGGTCGGCTTCTCTGTTTTTATGCCAATACCAAGCTGTTTTCAATACTGTAGCTCTGTAATAGAGTTTGAAGTCAGGGATGGTAATGCCTCCAGAAGTTCCTTTATTGTATAAGATTGTTTTGGCTATCCCGGGTTTCTTGTTTTTCCATATAAAGTTGATTATCGTCCTCTCAATATCTGTGAAGAATTTTGATGGGACCTTGATGGGGATTGCATTGAATCTATAGATTGCTTTTGGTCGAATTGCCATTTTTACTATGTTGATCCTCCCAATCCAGGAGCAAGGGAGATCCTTTCATTTTCTGGTATCCTCTTCAATTTCTTTCTTCAATGACTTAAAGTTCTTGTCAAATAAATCCTTCACTTCCTTGGTTAAAGTTACTCCCAGATATCTGATGCTATTTGTTGCTATCGTGAAAGGTGACGCTTCTCTGATTTCTCTCTCTGCTTCCTTATCCTTTGTGTATAGGAGGGCAACTGATTTTTTGGAGTTGATCTTATATCCTGCCACATTACTGAAGGAGTTTATCAGCTGTAGGAGTTCTTTGGTGGAGTTTTTGGGGTCGCTTATGTACACTATCATATCATCTGCAAATAACGAAAGTTTGACTTCTTCCTTTCCAAATCGAATCCCCTTGATTCCCTTATGTTGTCTTATTGCTATTGCTAGAACTTCAAGAACTATATTGAAGAGATAAGGAGAGAGTGGGCAGCCTTGTCGTGTTCCTGAATTTAGTGGGATGGCCTTGAGTTTCTCTCCATTTAATTTGATGTTAGCTGTCGGCTTGCTGTAAATAGCCTTTATTATATTTAGGAATGACCCCTGTATCCCTAATCTCTCCAAGACTTTTATCATAAAGGGGTGCTGAATTTTGTCAAATACTTTTTCTGCTTCTAATGAGATGATCATATGGTTTTTATCCTTCAGTTTATTTATATGATGGATTACATTGATAGATTTTCGTATGTTGAACCAACCCTGCATCTCTGGGATGAAGCCTACTTGATCATAGTGGATAATTTTTCTAATGTGTTCTTGGATTCTGTTTGCCAGTATTTTACTGAGAATTTCTGCGTCAATGTTCATGAGTGAGACTGGCCTGTAATTCTCTTTCTTTGTTGAGTCTTTGTGTGGTTTAGGTATCAGGGTAACTGTAGGTTCATAAAAGGAATTT
Source organism: Arvicola amphibius (assembly GCF_903992535.2). Taxonomy (NCBI): domain Eukaryota; kingdom Metazoa; phylum Chordata; class Mammalia; order Rodentia; family Cricetidae; genus Arvicola; species Arvicola amphibius. The sequence goes on along the minus strand of NW_024582227.1, from coordinate 31,644 downwards.
GGCAGTGACTCTTGTGTTTCTATATTATTAAATACCTTAAGGAGTATAGGTATTAGGTCTTCTTGGAAGTTCTGGTAGAATTCCACATTGAAATCATCTGGTCCTGGGCTCTTTTTGGTAGGGAGGTTTCTGATAACAGTTTCTATTCTTCACGACTAACAGGACTATTTAGAGCATTTACCTGGTCCTGGTTTAACTTTGGTATATGGTATTTATCTAAAAAACTGTCCATTTCTTTTACATTTTCCAATTTTGTGGCATACAGGCTTTTGTAGTAAGATCTAATGATTCTCTGAATTTCCTCTGTGTCTGTGGTTATGTCCCCCTTTTCATATCTGATCTTATTAATTTGCGTGTTCTCTCTCTGCCGTTTGATTAGTTTGCATAGGGGTTTGTCAATCTTGTTGATTTTCTCCAAGAACCAGCTTTTTGTTTCATTGATTCTTTGGATTGTTTTCTGTGTTTCTATTTTGTTGATTTCTGCCCTCAGTTTGATTATTTCCAGTCTTCTACTCCTCCTAGGTGAGTCTGCTTCTTTTTTTTCTAGAGCTTTCAGGTGTGCTGTTAAGTCACCAATGAGTGCTTTCTCCGTTTTTTTTTAAGTGGGCACTTAGTGCTATGAATTTTCCTCTTAGCACTGCTTTCATTGTGTCCCATAGGTTTGAATATGTTGTGTCTTTGTTTTCTTTAAATTCAAGAAAGACTTTCATTTCTTTCTTTATTTCTTCCTTGACCCAGGTGTGGTTCAGTAGTTGACTGTTCAGTTTCCATGAGTTTGTAGGCTTTATGGGGGTAGCATTGTTGTTGAATTCTAATTTTAATCCATAGTGATCCGATAAGACACAGGTGGTTACTAATATTTTTTTGTAACTGTGGAAGTTTGCTTTGTTACCAAGTATATGGTCAATTTTTAAAAAGGTTCCATGAGCCGCAGAGAAGAAGGTATATTCTTTCCTATTTGGGTGGAATGTTCTATAGGTGTCTGTTAAGTCCATTTGTTTCATTATCTCCATTAAGTCTTTCAATTCTCTGTTCTGTTTCTGTCGAATTGACCTGTCCATTGGTGAGAGAGGAGTGTTGAAGTCTCCTACTATTAGTGTGTGTGGTTTGATGGCTGCCTTGAGTTCTAGAAGTGTTTCTTTTATATAAGTGTGAGCTTTTATATTAGGGGCATAGATATTCAAGATTGAGACTTCATTCTGAAGGATTTTTCCTGTTATGAGTATAAAGTGTCCCTTTCCATCTCTTCTGATTGATTTTAGTATATAGTCAACTTTGTTAGAAATTAGTATGGCCACACTGGATTGTTTCTTAGGTCCATTTGCTTGATAAACCTTTTCCCAACCCTTTACTCTGAGTAGGTGTCTGTCTTTGTGGTTGAGGTGTGTTTCTTGTAAGCAGCAGAATGTTGAATCCTGTTTTCCTATCCAATCTCTTAGCCTCTGTCTTTTTATAGGTGAATTGAGTCCATTGACATTAAGTGATATTAATGACCAGTGGTTGTTAACTCCGGTCATTTTTTTTTGTAGTAGAGTTTGTGTGTTTCCCTTCTTCTAGTTGTGCTGGTGAAGGGTCGCTAGATGCCTGAGTTATTGTGGGCATTGTTGGACTCCTTGGTTTGTGATTTTTCTTCTATTACTTTCTGAAAGGCTGGATTTGTGGCTACGTATTGTTGAAATCTGTTTTTGTCCTGGTAATCTTGTTTTCTCCATTGATGGTGAATGCCAGCTTTGCTGGGTATAGTAGTCTGGGCTTGCATCCATGTTCCCTTAATGTCTGTAGCACATCTATCCAAGACCTTCTGGCTTTCATGGTTTCCAGTGAGAAGTCAGGTGTAATTCTGATAGGTTTCCCTTTGTATTTTACTTGACCTTTTTCCTTTGCAGCTCTTAATATCTGTTCTTTATTTTGTATGTTTTGTGTTTTGATTATTATATGGCGTGGGGATGCTTTCTTTTGATCCAGTCTATTTGGTGTTCTGTAGGCTTCTTGTAGCTTCATAGGAATATCCTTCTTTAGGTTGGGGAAATTTTCTTCTACAATTTTGTTTAATATATTTTTTGGGCCTTTGAGTTGTAATACTTCTTCTTCAACCTCCCTTAAACTCCCATAGTATCTGTGCTCCCTCCAACCTCTATAATCTATCTGGATGTGTATTCCTCTGTTATAGATCTCATGGAGTTATACAGCAACTTTCTGCTTATTCTCCACAATGAAATTTAAATACCCCTATGATACTTTCCTGTCCCCTGTCAATCTCCATACTTCTACACCTGGTAATAAGGAGCTCTGTGGTTATGTGACTCTGTTGCTTAGCAATATGAAAGAGAGCACATTTTATTTTATCTTAAAAATTACTCTTGTTCCCTTATTCAACCTCACCTCTTACTTCTTCCTCTTAACTGTATTTCTTGACTGTTCTTGCAGTATCCTATGAAGTACCCCAAATTCTTTCTCCAACTATTAATGTTCAAGCTATTGTAAAACTATAATATAGCAGCATTATATTTTAGGTATTGCTCCCCCATTTCACAGATGAGAATATCAAGGCTCTGACAGGTTTATGACTGTTCTAAGTCCATGAAACTGTGGCTTAACTCTAACTCCCTCTTTCCAATGTTACAAATTTGCACTTCAGATCTGACTGTGAGATTACTACACAGTAAAGGGTCCAAATGAGGAGTAATGGTAGGATCAGGGAATGACCTCAAGTGTGTGCTGCACACTGGAGGAGTCATTGGATAGTTATTCCATGCCAACAATCTCTTGTTTGGAAGACAAGCAATATATTTCTTGCTAAGCCCCTTTATCTACTGAACCATCTCAGCAGCTATGCTAAGAGTTTCAAATATGCTTTGTGTACAAATCTTTTGTCAGTAAGTACTTTGCATCCTTCCCCACAAAGTGACTAACCTTGAGCTTGCTTTCTTTCATGTGTTGTGAAAGTTAGACTTTTTATTTGATGAAGTTTGATTTGTCAAGTTTATACTTTTGTTGGTTGCATCTAAAAACTCATTTGCATACTGGAAGTCATGGAAGACACTTTTCTGTAGAAGCTTTGCAGTTTTAGGTCTATGATCCATTTTGAGTTATTTGAGTGTACAGTGTAAAATGCAGATCAAAGTTAACTTGTTTCCACAATGACGTCTGCTCATCTTGGTAACACTGGCTTACCTATGCATAACTACATATAACTATCCTACTACCATAGCAACATTGTATTACTATGTCTGATTATGCTGCTGATGCAAAAATTGATTATTTGCACATGTGTTTGTCTAACTCTAGACTATTGTGCTTCATGACATATGTTTATACCAAGATCACTTTGTTTTGATTAGTGTAAGAAATGTATAGAAAGTGAAATATTTTTAAATATTTCAACTTTGCTTCTTTTTTCAAAGTTGATCTGTTTATATTTCCATGTAAATTTTATCAGCAATTAAAAATTGTAACAACATAATTACAAAGTAGAACAAAATTCTTTTTAAAATTTGTTTTAGACTGCATGGAATCTATTGATTCAGTTCAAGAGAACTAGTTTGATTGAGTCTTCCAGCCTATGAGCAGGATATTTTCCTCTTTGTAAATGAAAAAATGAAATTTATGCCCTGGCAATGCTGAAGCATGCATGGGCAACCTGCATATGGCGGTCCTGTTGAACTTGTCCATATTGGGTTTTATGGTCTTAATTGATGAGGATGGCTGACCAGGTCTCTTCTTCAAGAGGGTGCCAGATCTCATTACAGATGTTTGTGAGCCACCATGTGGTTGCTAGGAATTGAACTCAGGACCTTTGGAAGAGAAGGCAGTGCTCTTAACCACTGAGCCATCTCAAGGATCGTAGTCTCAATTCAGCACTTCAAGTATTTTTTTTACAGAGTTATCTCTAAATATTTTTACAGTTTTGATGCTGATATAAGTGATACTGTCTATTCAATTAAAACGAAAACTTACATATTGTTAGTACAGACAACTAGGATTTCTCTTTATTCATCCCGAATCTTAAAAGTTACCATACTCAAATGTTATTTCTAGGATTTCTTGACAAATGTTCATGTTGTCTATGAATAAAGACAGTTTTATTTTTTGCTTTTCAAAATGGAGTCATTTGTAACAAAAGGACAGCATAAACTTGCTATACTGTCTTTCATTATTAAGTATGTTTAATCGAATCTTTTAAAACTTTTTAATTGAATTTTTGGGAATTTTACATCATACTCCTCAATCCAACTATTTCCCAGTCCCTCTGTATCTGTCCTTTACCCTATAGCACCCTTCCCAACGAAAAACTTAAACATCAAAAATAAAAATGAAATAGATAAAAGTAAATAAAAACATAAAAAGTTCACATAAGAATAATAATTAAAAGACATAACAACCCTCAATCCAAAAACAAATAAAAAAGCAAATGAAAGAAACACTGCTCCTCCATCTTTCCTGCCTCCCTGTCACCTCCCCACTCCTAGCAGCGGCACTGGGAGCTGCTGCTGTGTCATGCAGTAGACCCTTTTGTCCACACGGCTTTATTTGCAAACTTTCATTGTGTAGTGTGTGACTGGTTGGGTTTCAGATCTCGGGCTTCTGGTACAACATCAATGCTGGACTCCCACTGAATCCCCTCTTGGATATCCTGCTATTGCCCGGAGTCATGGAGACCCCGAGGCTGTGGTTCTGCAGGGCCAGTCCCTTCACGTGTTCCAGCAGGCTATAGATGGGGTACATGTTGGGGGGTGCCAACCGAAAGCCCTAGATGTGTGCCTGGAAGGTAGCTGAGAGTTGGTCAGTCCAGGACGCTGGGACCAGCCCTGTCAGGTGAGGGGTGGAGCTAGCTTTCCCAAGTGCCAGGTCAGCTTTCCTTTGAGGGGCAGGGCCAGTTCTCCCATGCTGGGGTAATGGATTCCGGAATCCTGGGGCCACTGAGGGGGTCATCTCTCTGATGAGGGCATTGGGTGGTTCTTCGAGGCCAGTGAGAGGCAGGAACTCATGGACATCAACACATACCCTGGCTGTGGTAGGGTCATGGACTCAAACGTGGTTTTCAGCAGCAGCTTGGGCCTGGACAATTCCATGGACCCAGGAGGCAGTGACAGGCCACCCAGATCAGCATGGGACCTGTAGTGACCTGTCTTTCAGGCCCCAAAATGGCCACAGGTGGTGGCCCAGAACTCGGCATCCTTGTGGCCTTTGGAGGCAACACAGGCCATGGAAAACAGCAGAGATCCTGGCTATGGTAGGGTCAGGATCCAGACATGGCCTTCAGCAGCAGTCTGGGCCTAGGTATCACCATGGCCCTGCAAGCCACTCAGATTGTCATTGCCCAGCTGCAGGGTGGCCTTCAGACAGTAATATGGCTCCAGGTGCTGGTTCCAACCCCAGGCATCCCCATGGCTTTCAGTGGTAACAGCAGCCATGGATATCAACACAGACCCTGGCTGTGGCAGGCCATGTTCATCAATTCTTGAGTGACTTATTGAGACATTTGACCACAATTCTAGATATCTTTTTTTCTGTATTTTTATCACTTTTCTGTGTTTATAGAAATTTGTTTTGCTATGAAATATGTGTTTTCTAATAGGAGTAAGCTACTTTAGCATTATTATGATTAACGTAGTCATGAGACATTGCTTTCTGTTAATGGCTATCTCTTTTGTCAATTTTGTACGTTTTTACAACACATTGTGGTGATGTTCATCCCCATGACCTTCTCTTAGCTCCTTCCACTCCCACAGCTCCTTCTTCCCAACTACTTCTCCTCCTACTTTCATTGTTTTTCATTATTTTATTTGTGCAAAGCTGTTGTGACTAGCCATAGCTGCTGTGTCTGCTGTAACAGCCAGAAGACAGTTGTTCATAGGACCCCTCGTGCTCCACCTTGTCCAGCCTTTCTGCCTCCTCTCCTATGATGTCGCCTCACCAGAAAAATTCTGATGCTTCGTTCCCAGGAGGCATTGCAATAACTCGGAACTAGTCTGATCATTTGTTTGGGTAATGCTTTGAAGTTTCGCCAGTCAGAACTTGCTCATGTTTAGGGGTGGGCTTCTGCACCCTCCATAAAGAGGTGAACTGTGAAAGCCTTCCTTCTGATTGTCCGGAAGCTGCCAGTCTTTGTCCTGCGTGGTCACTGTAGAGTGTTATTTCTAACTTTCTAAGTGGTTCTCCCCACAGTTTTAGTTAGCTTGCTTACATAATCAGCATTCTTTTTTTAAAATTTTTTTAAATTTTTTTCTCAATTTTTTTATTAAAGATTTTCATCTCCTCCCCTCCACCTCCCCCTTCCCTCCCCTCCCTTCCACCCATACCCCACTCCACCCCTCTCCAAGACAAAGAGCCATCAGGGTTCCCTTCACTATGTTAAGTCCAAGGTCCTCCCAGCTCCCCCTAAGTCCAGGAAGGTGAGCAACCAAACTGACAAGGCTCACAGTGAGCCCGTCCATGCTGTAGAGTTCATGTTCATTGCCATTGTCCTTGGTTTCTCAGTCCTCCTCCACCGTCAGCCACATTCAGAGAGTCTGGTTTGGTCCCCTGTTCCATCAGTCCCATTCCAACTGGACTTGGTGGTCTCCCTTTAGATCTGTCCCACCGTCTCAATGGGTAAACGCACTCCTCATAGTCCTGACTTCCTTGCTCATGATCTCCCTCCTTTTTGCTCCTCATCAAGACCTTGGGAGGTCAGTCCGGTGCTCCTATGTGGGGCTCTGTCATTTTCTCCATCCAATGCCAGGTGAAGGTTCTATGGTGATATGCAAGATATTCATGAGTATGGCAATAGGATCTGGACATTTCTGGCACCCTCTCCTCAGCTGCCCAAGGACCCAGCTGGGGGCGTCTTCCTGGACACCTGGGAACCCCTCTAGAGTCAAGTCTCTGCCAACCCTAGAATGGCTCCCTTAACTAAGATATATAATTCCTTGTTCCCATATCCACCCTTCCTATATCCCAACCATCCTATTCCCCCAAGCTCTTCCCATCCTCCACTTCACACTTTTCTCTCCCCAACCCTCCTCCCTCCATCCCACCCCACCCTCATGTTCCCATTTTTTGTCCGGCAATCTTGTCTACTTCCAGTATCCAGGAGGATAACTATATGTTTTTCTTTGGGTTCACCTTCTTATATAGCTTCTCTAGGATTTTTTTTTTTTTACAGATTATAGGCTCGATGTCCTTTATTTATGGCTAGAAACCAATTATGAGTGAGTACACCCCATTTCATCTTTTTGGGCCTGGGTTACCTCACTCAGGATGGTGTTTTCTATTTCCATCCATTTGCATGCAAAATTCAAGATGTCATTGTTTTTTACCGCCGAGTAGTACTCTAATGTGTATATATTCCACACTTTCTTCATCCATTCTTCCACTGAAGGGCATCTAGGTTGTTTCCAGGTTCTGGCTATTACAAATAATGCTGCTATAAACATAGTTGAACAAATGTTTTTGTAATATGATTGGGCATCTCTTGGGTAAATTCCCAAGAGTGGGATTGCTGGGTCCTGGGGTAGGTTGATACCAAATTTCCTGAGACACCGCCACACTGCTTTCCAAAGCGGTTGCACAAGTTTGCATTCCCACCAGCAATGGATGAGTGTACCCCTTACCCCACAACCTCTCCAGCAAAGGCTATCATTGGTGTTTTGGATTTTAGCCATTCTGACAGGTGTAAGATGGTATCTCAAAGTTGTTTTGATTTGCATTTCCCTGATTGCTAAGGAGGTTGAGCATGCCCTTAAGTGTCTTTTGGCCACTCGAACTTCTTCTGTTGAGAATTCTCTGTTCAATTCAGTGTCCCATTTTTTAATTGGGTTAATTAGCATTTTAAAGTCTAGTCTCTTGAGTTCCTTATATATTTTGGAGATCAGACCTTTGTCTGTTGCGGGGTTGGTGAAGATCTTTTCCCAGTCAGTAGGCTGCCTTTTTGTCTTAGTGACAATGTCCTTTGCGTTACAGAAGCTGCTCAGCTTCAGGAGGTCCCATTTATTCAATGTTGCCCTTAATGTCTGTGCTACTGGGGCTATACGTAAGAAGCGGTCTCCTGTGCCCAAATGTTGTAGAGTACTTCCCACCTTCTCCTCTAACAGGTTCAGTGTGTTCAGATTGATATTGAGGTCTTTAATCCATTTGGACTTGAGTTTTGTGCATGGTGATAGACACGGATCTACTTTCATTCTTCTACAGGTTGACATCCAGTTATGCCAGCACCATTTGTTGAAGATGCTTTCTTTCTTCCATTGTGTGCTTTTAGCTCCTTTATCAAAAATCAGGTGTTCATAGGTTTGTGGGTTAAGATCCGGGTCTTCTATTCGATTCCATTGGTCGGCTTCTCTGTTTTTATGCCAATACCAAGCTGTTTTCAATACTGTAGCTCTGTAATAGAGTTTGAAGTCAGGGAAGGTAATGCCTCCAGAAGTTCCTTTATTGTATAAGATTGTTTTGGCTATCCCGGGTTTCTTGTGCTTCCATATAAAGTTGATTATTGTCCTCTCAAGATCTGTGAAGAATTTTGATGGGATCTTTAAGGGGATTGCATTAAATCTATAGATTACCTTAGGTAGTATTGCCATTTTTACTTTGTTGATCCTCCCATTCCAAGGGATATCCTTCCATTTTCTGGTATCCTCTTCAATTTCTTTCTTCAAAGACTTAAAGTTCTTGTCAAATAGGTCTTTCACTTCCTTGGTTATAGTTACCCCAAGATATTTTATGCTATTTGTGGCTATCGTGAAAGGTGACGCTTCTCTGATTTCTTTCTCTGCTTCCTTATCCTTTGTATATAGGAGGGCGACTGATTTTTTGGAGTTGATCTTGTATCCTGCCACGATACTAAAGGAGTTTATCAGCTGTAGGAGTTCTTTGGTGGAGTTTTTCAGGTCGCTTATGTACACTATCATATCATCTGCAAATAACGAAAGTTTGACTTCTTCCTTTCCAAATCGAATCCCCTTGATTCCCTTATGTTGTCTTATTGCTATTGCTAGAACTTCAAGCACTATATTGAAGAGATAAGGAGAGAGTGGGCAGCCTTGTCGTGTTCCTGAATTTAGTGGGATGGCCTTGAGTTTCTCTCCATTTAATTTGATGTTAGCTGTCGGCTTGCTGTAAATAGCCTTTATTATATTTAGGAATGACCCCTGTATCCCTAATCTCTCCAAGACTTTTATCATAAAGGGGTGCTGAATTTTGTCAAATACTTTTTCTGCATCTAATGAAATGATCATATGGTTTTTATCCTTCAGTTTATTTATATGATGGATTACATTGATAGATTTTCGTATGTTGAACCAGCCCTGCATCTCTGGGATGAAACCTCCTTGATCATAGTGGATAATTTTTCTAATGTGTTCTTGGATTCTGTTTGCCAGTATTTTATTGAGAATTTTAGCATCGTTGTTCATGAGTGAGATTGGCCTGTAATTCTCTTTCTTTGTTGAGTCTTTGTGTGGTTTAGGTATCAGGATAATTGTAGCTTCATAAAAGGAATTTGGCAATGACTGTTCTTTTTCTATATTATGAAATACCTTAAGGAGTATAGGTATTAGGTCTTCTTGGAAGTTCTGGTAGAATTCCACATTGAACCCATCAGGTCCTGGGCTCTCTTTGGTAGGGAGGTTTCTGATAACAGTTTCCAATTCTTCGCGACTAACAGGACTATTTAGAGCATTTACCTGGTCCTGGTTTAACTTTGGTACATGGTACTTATCTAAAAAAGTGTCCATTTCTTTTACATTTTCCAATTTTGTGGCATACAGGCTTTTGTAATAAGATCTAATGATTCTCTGAATTTCCTCTGTGTTGTGGTTATGTCCCCTTTTTCATTTCTGATCTTATTAATTTGCATGTTCTCTCTCTGCTGTTTGATTAGTTTGGCTAGGGGTTTGTCAATCTTGTTGATTTTCTCCAAGAACCAGCTTTTTGTTTCATTGATTCTTTGGATTGTTTTCTGTGCTTCTATTTTGTTGATTTCTGCCCTCAGTTTGATAATTTCCAGTCTTCTACTCCTCCTAGGTGAGTCTGCTTCTTTCTTTTCTAAAGCATTCAGGTGTGCTGTTAAGTCTCCAATGTGTGCTTTCTCCGTTTTTTTTTTTTAAGTGGGCACTTAGTGCTATGAATTTTCCTCTTAGCACTGCTTTCATTGTGTCCCATAAGTTTGAGTATGTTGTGTCTTTATTTTCGTTAAATTCAAGAAAGACTTTAATTTCTTTCTTTATTTCTTTCTTGACCCATCTGTGATTCAGTAGTTGACTGTTCAGTTTCCATGAGTTTGTGGGCTTTCTGGGGGTAACAGTTGTTGAATTCTAATTTTAATCCATGGTGATCCGATAAGATGCAGGTGGTTACTAATACCTTTTTGTAACTGTGGAAGTTTGCTTTGTTACCGAGTATGTGGTCAATTTTCGAAAAGGTTCCATGAGCCGCAGAGAAGAAGGTATATTCTTTCCTATTTGGGTGGAATGTTCTATACATGTCTGTTAAGTCCATTTGGTTCATTACCTCTATTAAGTCTCTTTATTTTCTGTTAGGTTTCTGTCGAATTGACCTGTCCATTGGTGAGAGAGGAGTGCTGAAGTCTCCTACTATCAGTGTGTTTGGTTTGATGGCTGTCTTGAGTTCTAGTAATGTTTCTTTTATATAAGTGGGTGCTTTTGTATTAGGGGCATAAATATTCAGGATTGAGACTTCATTCTGAATGATTTTTCCTGTAATGAGTATAAAGTGTCCCTTTCCATCTCTTCTGATTGATTTTAGTTTGAAGTCAACTTTGTTAGAAATTAGTATGGCCACACCGGCTTGTTTCTTAGGTACATTTGCTTGATAAACCTTTTCCCAACCCTTTACTCTGAGTAGATGTCTGTCTTTGTGGTTGAGGTGTGTTTCTTGTAAACAGCAGAATGTTGGATCCTGTTTTCGTATCCAATCTCTTAGCCTGTGCCTTTTTATAGGTGAAATGAGTCCATTGATATTAAGTGATATTAATGACCAGTGGATGTTAACTCCGGTTGTCATTTTTTATTTGGTAGTAGAGATTGTGTGTTTCCTTTCTTTGAGATGTGCTGGTGAAGGGTCGCTAGATGTCTGAGTTATTGTGGGCAATGCTGGACTCCTTTGTTTGTGAATTTCCTTCTATTACTTTGTGTAAGGCTGGATTTGTGGCTTTGTATTGTTTAAATTTGTTTTTATCCTGGAATATTTTGTTTTCTCCATTTATAGTGAATGAAAGCTTGGCTGGGTATAGTAATTTGGGCTTGCATCCATGGTCTCTTAGTTTCTGCAAAACATTTATCCAGGACCTTCTGGCTTTCATGGTTTCCATAGAGAAGTCAGGTGTTATTCTGATAGGTTTACCTTTATATGTTACTTGACCTTTTTCCTTTGCAGCTCTTAATATTCTTTCTTTATTCTGTATGTTTTGTGTTTTGATTATAATATGGCGAGGGGATTTTTTTTTTGATCCAGTCTATTTGGTGTTCTGTAAGCTTCTTGAACCTTAATAGGAATATCTTTCTTTAGGTTCGGAAAGTTTTCTTCTATAATTTTATTAAATATATTTTCTGGACCATTGAGCCGTATTTCTTCTCCTTCTTCTATGCCTATTATTCTTAGGTTTGGTCTTTTTATTGTGTCCCAGATTTCCTGAATGTTTTGTGATGAGAATTTGTTGGATTTGCTGTTTTCTTTGATCAGTGCATTTATTTTCTCTATGATATCTTCAGAATCTGAGATTCTTTCTTCTATCTCTTGTATTCTGTTGGTTATGCTTGTTTCTGTAGTCTCTGTTCGTTTACATAGATTTTCTATATCCAGCAGGCCCTCGGGTTGTGTTTTCTTCCTTGCCTCCATTTCAGTTTTTAAGTCTTGCACTGTTTCCATTATCTGTTTGATTGTTTTTTCTTGGTTTCCTACGATATCATTTACGGATTTACTCAATTCTTCAAACTTTTTGTTATTCTTCTCATCCATTTCCTTAAGGGAGTTTTTCACCTCCTGTTTAAGGGACTCTATTACTTTCATAAAGTCAATTATTTTTTCTACTTCTTGATTAGTGTGTTCAAGTCCTCCTGTTATAAGTTTGCTGGGTTCTGGTGCTTTCATGTTGTTTTTCAGATTGTTGGAGGAATTCTTGCATTGGTGCCTGCCCATTTCTTCCTCTGAATAATCCCCTTTGTGTCTTCTTTTAGAAGTTCAATTCACCCCAATGAATTCAATTCACTCACCCCAATGAATGATGGATCCTCTGGCAGATTGTCAGGTCTCCTTGCAGGCCAAGCAGCTCACTGACAAAGGGCCTACCTTGCTGCAGGCAGACTAATGAAGGAGGGGACCTCCCACCGGCCTGGGTGCACTCAATTCCAGGTCCCCGGTGCCTAAACAGGCTGAGTTGTGGGATTTCATGGCCCCAAAGACGGGAGGATGAGGCGGGGGGGGGGGGGGGCGGGTTCTGGGTGCAAGCTGGGAAGGGACAGGAAGAGAGAGGCAGTATCTGGGGAGAATAACCCCTGCAGGAAGAGCAGGAAGTGTGCAGGTGGGGGTGGGGGGAGTTGGGGAATGTCGGTGGTCCCTCTCCGGGCTGGAGCCGTGGTTCAGGCACTCACTCCTCACTCACCCCAATGAATGATGGATCCTCTGGCCGACTGTCAGGTCTCCTTGCAGGCCAAGCAGCGCTCTGACAAAGGGCCTACCTTGCTGCAGGCAGGCTAATGAAGGAGGGGACCTCCCACCGGCCTGGGTGCACTCAATTCCAGGTCCCCGGCGCCCAAAAAGGCTGAGCTGTGGGATTTTGTGGCCCCAAAGATGGGAGGATGAGGTGGGGGAGTGGGGGGGGGGAGGTTCTGGGTGCAAGCTGGGAAGGGACAGGAAGAGAGAGGCAGTATCCGGGGAGAATCCATAATCAGCATTCTTGAAGAAGAATCTACACCCTCAAGGGCTGTTTTTTATGTACCTCCAATTCTTTGCCTTTGCATTTTGACTGAACCCTCAGTCCAACTCCACAGCCGAGGGAAGCCTCTAGACTCTGCCTGGATTCCCTTTCCCATGATGCAGCATGGAAAAGAAGCACAAGCTGGAAGCTGCAGATATTATCCCAGTTGTTCATTTAGTCTCATGCTGTTCTGCCCTCCATTGCCTGAAGTCAGTGCTGCACTAATTGTTGCTTTATGGCCTTTGCTCACGTTCTCACTGTTTCACGTGGTTCTTGCTTCATGCTACCATAACCTTAGGTGGAAATAATTGTGTGTGTGAAAAGTCTTTGTGTCATGCATGCCTATGGGCCAATGGAGGCAGTCACAGTGTCTCTAGGGTGGTGACAGAGCATCAGGCAGTAAGTCCTGCAGGTACCAGAAGCTTTTGTATTGAGTAGTTTTGATGTGAGTTATAATAATACGGCTTGCATTGTCTATTTTTGCATAGCTTGGGTTAATGTGCCCTGCATTTTGACATAAGACGTCTAACTGTAATAATGAATAGTGAAACAAAGTAAAAAGTCAATTAAAAACCATATTTGTTCAAATACAAATGTAGTTTTTAACTTATTTCAAAAGTTAGGTCTCTTAGTTTCACATGGAAATTATTCTCTATCTTTATAAATGTTCTCTTACTCTTTTATCTTTAACAGAAGCCAGATGACAGATCTTATGTGGCTGGCCAGGGGTATAGAGAGGGTTAAAGAAACCGCATTATGTGCTCTTTCCTTGGCCTGGATTTCAGTACACCATGCAGTAGCAGGAGAGGTACGATCCCCGGGGACCTGTGTTTTGTATTAGCTAGCCATAGCAGCCAGAGCTGAGAGAGAAGGAGGTCCTTAGGGCTTTAGAGGATGGGACCACTGGGTTCCAGGCTCAGCAAGGACCTAACAGCACCCACAAAAGGAAAGTTGGGGGATAAAGATCATGTCAGGCTAGAGATAGGCTCTCAATTACGGAATCTCTGAAAATTAACTCTGCCTTCCCCTGGCTGTTTGACGGCTTCCTGAGAGACGGTGAAAGAACCTCACATGACCACAGGTGCAAAACCAAGTTTTATCTGGCTCTTTCTTACTCTATCTTCACATTTGGGATTGGTGTAACTATCCCAGCATGCAGCCGTCCATTTTCAAAGGACTCTAGAGACCATCTACCCAATGCCTTCCTGCCTACTTCCCCACAGTTGGGCTCATCCTTTTAGGGTGTGGAAACTTAGAAGGGGACCAGAACCACAGTAGGCTTGTGGGCATATCTGCTGATGGATTCCCTGGACACAGACTGCTTTCCCAACGAGGAGGGGAGGAAAGAGGGAGGTGGGAAGTTCAAGAGTAAAGAGCCCTGAGAAGACCCACAAGGAGGTGGAGACTGAAGGGGCCGGGCTTCTTTGCAGCTTGTCAGATCTCCTTCAGAAAGAGTGCTGGGGAGAAGGGAAACAGGATCCTCCAGGACAGCTGGGGTGAGTATAGGAGAAGGCATGTATTGGGCTGGGGTCACTTGTCACTTGAGGACCTTCCATGATAGGTAGCCTGGCTGTGGAGACCTAGGTGTAATGGTCGGTGTTGGTGGTGTGGAGGAAGCCACTCACCTAAAGGACAGGCAATCAGTACAATGTGGGGAAAGGAGTGAGGACGTTAAATGTTGCCCAGAAGGAGGTTTCAGTACCTGTTTTCCAGTGACTGGTTTACTGGGGACTACGGAGTGGTTGTCAGAGGATATGAGCCGGTATGAATGGAGAGAGAACAGCCTGGGTTGGAGTTGAACTGGTGTAGACTGGGATTGGGCTGGGTTTCAGTGTATGGACAGAGATGGCCTGGGTAATAACTGTGACTAAAGCCCTGCCTGAGATGGGGTGCTCTGGGTGGAGTCAGGGCTCAATTAAGTCTCTATCAAGAGTTCAATTTGTCCTCTTGCCAAGGCTGCAGCAGTTCTGAGTTGACTCAAATCTCGACTCAATCCTAGGATTGAGGTTCAGTCTTTAGCTCATTTAAAAAGTGGCTTAATGTCCATGCTGTCGATTCCTTTGCCTTTAGGTGCACCAAAGCCATTGTAGCTTTCCAAATGAGGTCTATTCTCTCTCACTTTGGGTCTCTACCTTTTCTAGAATGCATTTCACACACACACACACACACACACACACACACACACACACACACACACACACACACACACACATCTATTGTTTTATGACAAAGCTCTCAGGCATAGCCAAAATGGTGCTACACGACCTGGCCCTTAGCCCCATCTGATTTTCTCTCTAAGTCTCCCTTGTTTTCAGTTTTGGTACTTTGACCTCATGAACTCATAGGTTTATTCTTGCCTTAAGATCTTTTCCTCTTGTGGTCTCCCAGAGTTGAAGTGCTCTTTCCCTAGGTCTCAGACCAGCTGGTCTATTCTCACCGCAGGCTGCTGAGCTTGCTTGCCATCTTCTCTGACCCCTGTGTGGACTGGATCTACATCTTACTACTCCAACTATCTTCAGTGCACTTATATTAAATTGCAGTTTTCTTATCTGTCTTTACTTCTTGTCATTGCCAACTGAATGTATGGGCCGCAAGAAAGTCGCAGTGTTGTCTGTTAACCCACTGCTGATATCCAGTTTAATTCTACCTGTCTAACTAAATGTTTCTGTCTCTACCTCACTGAATCCCGTGATTAACAGCACTGGTCCTGCAAGCCTTAACTTGATAACAGCATTGTAGGGAATCCTCTGAGCCCAAAGAACGTGGGGAGCTACTGTTCCCTTTGCTTCTGAAGGCTGCAGCTCAGCCTTGCCCTCGCATTCATCACAGCACACAGTGATGGCTGCATGCATGTCTCCTGCTCTCCGCACACCAGATGGTCTGAGCTGTGCCTCGCTGACTCTGTATGTCAGTATCTCTGGTGCGTGGTTCAGAGCTCAGCAGGCAGGAGCCAGCCAGGCAGTAACTGTTGGGTAAAAATGAGCGCCTGAACAAAATCCCCCTTAGGCATTTATGGCGCTGCACACTTGCAGGCAGCAGGCACGTGCCAGGCTAGCCTCTCAGGCTACCCATAACCACTTCCAGCACTGCTAGTTTGTAGAGTACTGACCTGGCACTTTGCAGGAAGTAGAGGGGTAGGGACCTAAGCCCTACCAAGGTAATCTTTCTGGGGTGACTTTAAGGGACCAGACTGATGTGAGTGAGTGGGATAGGATGAGACTTCACTATACTTGAAAAATTCCATCTTTCAAGTATTATCTTGCACAGTAAAGTCAAGAATGACCGATATCCTTCAAGGTTCACCTGCTTCTCCGAATCTCAGCAGATTTTCGGGTGTTGATGATTTGGGTAAATGTGGTTCTGGGGATACTCCTCATATGAAGTGCTAAGAACAGTTCAGCTTCCTCAAGGATCAAGCTTCTCCTGACTGCAGCCTGAGTGTTGCCCATGAAGTTACCCTCCCTCTCTTGACCTGGAATTAAAAAATAGAGGCTCCCAGCTCCATCTGGGCTCTACTCTAAGAACATCCTCTTCCAAATATTCTAAGAAAGGCCAGAAGTAGCATCAGAGGCTCTCATCACTGCTCTGGGCATGTGACACCCATTTTTACCACAAATCCCCAGCCTCATTCCTTCTTGCCCTGCCCCTAAGAGATGCTTAGGTGTCCTGGTCCCTAAAGAGGTCTCTGTACTCAGGCCCTTTACTTTGCATCCCTTAGATGTAACATGGAAATTGTTCCTATAAAGCATCCATTACTAAGGGGATTGTGAGAAGGACAGGATAGGTTTGACATATTGAAAGCATAGATTGGTCACTCAGAGCTTTACTCTTAACATTGTTACCTGTCAAATGGTATCACTACCTGTCTAACAAGTTGGTGAAGGCTCCCATTAGACCAAGAACGAGTAGGTGGAGAACAGAACCCTTCTCCATGTCTCTATCTTGGGGCCTGACCATGGCACAACCAGGAGATTTGGCCTGAAAGAAAAGAGTAGCCCAGAGCTTCATCTAGGAGAGTCGTTTTTATTATTCTCTTACTTTCTTTTCTAAGATTATACCTGGGCAAGTGTCCCATTTGTCAGACCCTCATCTTGCTTTACCTCCGGCCAGACTTTGTCAGCTTCTAGAAGGTGTAGCACAACCAAAGGCATCCCAAGGTAAGAGGACAGGTGGTGGCCTCTGCTGTTTCTACTGTACTCATCAATTGTTAAGTCCCTCTTGAAGTCCTAGTTTTCTCATCTGTCATGAGGAAAGGTTTCAGAGAACTCCATCTGCAGAGTTGTTCTCAGCTGAGAGATAATATTTATGTCTAGTGTTTTGTAGGCATTCAGTAAGCTCTATTAATATCACAAAACAGCAGTCGGGCCTGGGAGATTGCTTCGTTGTTCTCGGGTCAGAAGAGAGGGCACTTAGCTGTTGTTTTCCTTTCTGCCAACTTTCCCATGGGTCTATAAGAATGGCAGTATTTCTGGCGAGGAATGCGGGGTGGGCTGGCAAGAAGAACTGAGCTGGTATCAGAGGGAGCACTTTAAAGGCTGAGACCCCAGAGTGAATTTAGACTGCACAGTGGGGTCCGCCGCTGCTCTGAGTCCTGAGAAAAGGTAAGATGCACAAATAGTTCCCCGACAAACATCCCATGACTCACTAAGCTAATGTGACATTTTAGGGAAAAATTAAGATCAAGGTTACTCCTTTGGTATTAGGAGAGAGAGAGAGAGAGAGAGAGAGAGAGAGAGAGAGAGAGAGAGAGAGAGAGAGAGAGAGAGAGAGAGGAGAGGGGAGGGAGGGAGGGAGGGAGGGAGGGAGGGAGGGAGGGAGGGAGAATCTTTGTTTATTTAGTTTTGTTCCATTTTCTAAATAAAATGATTTTGTTCTAACTTGCTTGGAAGCTCCTGACCATCTTGAGTGAGTTTGGGTAGAAGTAATGTGGACCGGTGCTGGGTCCACAGGGCTTCCTGAAGTTGTCCCTTCTGTTATCCTTTGGAGAGCTGTAGGAACTGGCAGCACTGTGCAGTCTGAAGGGACTGCCAGGGCCCCTTTTCATTCCTTCATTTCTCATCTCCACAGGTTCTAAGGTCCAGATTTTATTTTGAGCTGCCTCCCTTCCAGGCTGACTGACTCTTTCCTCTTTTGATTTCTGGCATCTCTCCACCAGGGTCCACTCTTACCCCTGTGAGAAATTCAGTATATTCATACATGTGTGTATGGGTATATGCATAGAATAAGCACATAAATATATTGAGTGAAGATTAAAGAACACTGTAAAAAAGAAAATTTCATTTGATATATTTTCAATGTTATGAGCTTTTTGATAGTTATATAATGCCTTTGATATAGCTGATCTCACATAAATTCACATCAGCACCAGGAAGTTATTATTATTAATAATTTAATAATTTACTACCCCAAGGGTTGAACTCGAGACTCTGTTTCTTCCCCAAAGGAGCCTACTCATAGTGTCACCATGCTCGCAGAGGCCGTAACATTTCCCATGTGCACACATGGCTTTTCCCCAGTTTGCTTCCTAATGCAATATATTTTAATCTTGGCAACCTGCCACCTTTTCCATGTCTGTTCATGTGAACTGCTGGGTGGCACGGATAGCTAGCTGGCCCTCTGGAGTTCTGCAGTCTCTTCTGGTTAGTGCCCCCGGGTTAGGGACCCTAGGTGATACCTGTCCTCAGGCACAGATGTGCTGCATCTGTCCTCTGGCACAGATGTGCTGAATCTGTCCTCAGGCACAGATGGTGCTGCATCCTCTTTGTTCTTCTCAGAGCCGAGACATTGCAGCAGCTTTGAGAGCTTTTGCTTCTTTCTCTTCTTCCTTTCTCCCCCACTCCCTTATTCTATTTTTTCTTATTTTCTCATATGATCTTTGAATCCCTGCGGGTTTTGTTTGTTCCTAAAGATTTCTGTTTTTCCCTTTAAGACTACCCAGAACTGACATTGTGTATGTTCTTTCCTGCCTCTCCAATCTCTGAAGTTCAGGTATCTGGCAGTCCTACTTACCCCTTGCCTGTATGATCTTCATCGGATGTTCTCCAAAGGATGCTGCTATTACTAAAATTCATTTCATTATGAATGAGTATAATTAGATGCTAATTAATAAATGTAGTAATAGCCTTGATACTAAGGGATTTAGGATTGGGGAGAAATAATTATTACCAGGAGAGTCAGTGCGTAAAAAGAGACCCAAACAGAGTTGTTTGGGAATGTAGACAGGAAATGGTTGATTATCCAGGGAAAGGAGCTTAGAGAAAGTAACATAAGAGAGAAAAAATAAGCAAGGGCTTGAAGAATAAATGTGGGATCAAACCCAGGGTTTCCTGCATGCTAGGCAAGCACACTGTCAGTTGAGCCATGCCTCCAGCCCTTCCCTGGGTATTTTACTACAGGCAATATCATCTGGTCAGAACTGGTGTCCTGCGGATGAGCAAGCTCAGAGCACAGCAGCCAGCATCATGGGACCTAGCTTGTGTGACATGTGATCATCATCAAGGAATAAAGGAGCAACATTGTAATTATTGTACTCACTGTATGAGAGGCATCATTTAAACACAACATCCGCCATCTCATTTCATCCTCACAGTGTTCTCATTGGACAGGAGCTGTTATCGATATGATTTCAGTGATGAGGAGACCGAGGCCTAGGAGTAGCAGATGACTTTCCCTAGCTGACAGTGCTCACAACTAGGATTTATGCAGGACCGATTCTGAAGCTCAGTGTCTTCACAATGATACGGTATTGACTCTGGGATTTTAGTCTATGGACAAGAAGAATTTACGTGCTTGAGAGACAACCAGGTAGTCTCTTTTAGATTATATGTATAGGCTCCAAAAAGAACTCAGACATCAATATACTTGGGGTCAAGGGTTTATAGAGAGAAAAGTAGATTTACTATTAAAGAGATTGAGGTAGTCAGGAAAGAAAGTATAGACAAAGAACACCAAAGAAAAATCTTTGTATAGGATTGCCATTTAAAGGTATTGTTAAGAGTCAAGAGGAGGAGGGTGAAGATGGAGAAGGAATAACAGGAACTGGTGAACAGAGAGAGATGAAAAGCATCAGGTAGGAGAAGAGCAGGATTAAGAAGCAGGGAGCTGTGCCACTGCAAATACAATTCAGAAGAGTGAGAGGTACTAATGGCTTTGCCTCTTTGCCTGTAGTAGATTAACGACAGTTCTCTGCTTGAACTTCTTTTCTCCTAACAGATTGAATCAAACTCTCTTATAAACCCTCCCATTTCTCACAGGTCAAACAGGTGTTGTGCCCCTGATGCATTTGTATGATAATCACCTTAGAATGGGCTGATGAAATTGGTCATAATTACAATAATTTATTTAGTGTTTCTCTATCCATAGTTTCATTTTCCAGAGTCTGACAATGGCTAATATGAGTAATATGATCAATATTAAGTATGGGGAATATAAGATACTACAGAGGATGTAGTTTTTTTAGTTTGAGGACTAAATGATAAATAATATCAGAGGGTTGTCTTTCACTTGATATATAGGCAGGATTAGCAAGTAGAATTCAGTGAATTTTCATCTTGGACTTGGTTCATGGTTAGATGAAATTTAGTGTAGTTTCAGAGTTTAGAAAGGCAATGGGATTAGAGTTTTGTTAGAGAATAGGACACTAGGATCAGGGACTGTCTGGTTTGAGATTCTAGAGGACCTAACAATGACTTGTCTTTGTCTTTCAGCTTCAACCTGCAGGGTGCTAGCTACACCTCAGTTCCTTCAGTATGGTGGCCATCAACAGCAGTGAACCCAGTGCCACGTATTTCATCTTAATAGGACTCCCAGGATTAGAAGAGGCTCAGTTCTGGTTGGCTTTCCCACTGTGCTCCCTCTACCTTATTGTTGTGCTAGGTAACTTGACAATCATCTACATTGTGAGGACAGAGCACAGCCTACATGAGCCCATGTATATCTTTCTCTGCATGCTTTCTGGCCTAGACATCCTCATTTCCACCTCATCTATGCCAAAAATGATGGCCATTTTCTGGTTCAATTCCACTACCATCCAGTTTGATGCTTGTCTGGTACAGATGTTTGCCATCCATTCCTTATCTGGCATGGAGTCCACGGTGCTGCTGGCCATGGCCTTTGATCGCTATGTGGCCATCTGCCACCCTCTACGCCATGCCACTGTGCTTACATTGCCTCGTGTTGCCAAGATTGGCGTGGCTGCTGTGGTCAGAGGTGCTGCATTAATGGCACCCTTACCTGTCTTCATCAAAAGATTGCCTTTCTGCCGTTCCAATACCCTTTCTCATTCCTACTGCCTACACCAAGATGTCATGAAGTTGGCCTGTGCAGACATCCGTGTCAATGTCATCTATGGCCTCATTGTTATTATCTCTGCCATTGGCTTGGACTTGCTTCTAATCTCCTTCTCATATTTGCTCATCCTTAAGACTGTGCTGGGCTTGACACGTGAAGCCCAGGCAAAAGCGTTCGGCACTTGTGTCTCTCATGTGTGCGCAGTTTTCATATTCTATGTGCCTTTCATTGGATTGTCAATGGTGCACCGTTTTAGCAAGAGGCGTGACTCTCTCCTTCCTGTTGTTATGGCTAACATCTATCTGCTCATTCCTCCTGTGCTCAACCCCATCGTCTATGGAGTGAAAACAAAGGAGATCCGGCAGCGCATCCTGCGTCTTTTCCTCACGACCACACACTCTTCAGATCACTAGGGATCTGTGAGGAAACCCACTACATTCAAAGTTCTCTCATCCACACTTTAATATCAGCATCTTGGAAGGTAGTATTAAGAAAACAAATCTTTCTTAATCAAAGCACAACTCAAATCTTTCAAAGATAAAACTGGCTGTGGAATTTCAATGGGAATGGAATAAAATCTGCAATCTCCATACTCCAACATCAGATTCCATTTTGTTTTTTTCTCTATACGATTATTAAGACCAAGGCTTGTGATTTGCCTCCCATTTTATCACCACTTTCTCAGTTCATTTTACTGATGATGGTTCATAGCATTCAGAGATGGAACAACACATCTAAAATGTTCATCACAGGCATGACAAAAGGAAAATAAACATAAGACTATAGTAAAACTATATAAGTTAGAGTAAACCTCTGATTTCCTCATCAGAATTCACAATGACTTTGGATTTCTAAGAAGTTATAACTGGATTTCTTCTTTAAAACAATTTCCAAAGAAATTATTGTTTTTCTTCTGTGTCCCAGGCCAGAAAAAAACTACATTTGCCTACACTATGAAATGACACACTTCGTTATGACAATTGTCACAGCCAAGAAGACATTCTTTTTTACCTATTTAAGTTTATCAACTTTTTATTTGTACCCTGATTGCACCAATGGAAAAACTGATACTTCCTGGGAACCAGTGGGTTACATAAAATCGTGGAAGCTCAGAAACAGAAGAAAACAATAAAGTTTTCATGTCCAATTCTATGTTATGTTGAAGAATTGTTAGACAGACTTGCAGGATGTTGAGTTGGGAATCTCCAGAGCTTTACTTATGTTGTTTTAGGATGGGGCATTTGGTCCTTTATTTTCCCTTGCCTAGTGCTGCTCTGAGGAACTTCCTATCAATAGAGCCCAAGGCTCTAATCATCCCAGTAGAGTTGCTCTGCTTCCTCGCCCAATACCACTGTGCCTGTATAGTGGAATGTTCACAGATGGGTTTATCTGAGAAACAGTGTGATTAGCTGAAGATTCCCAGGGTGTCTTTTTGGGGGGGGTTCAAGACAGGGTTTGTTTGTAGCTTTGGGGCCTGTCCTGGAACTAGCTCTTGTAGACCAGGCTAGCCTCAAACTCACAGAGATCCGCCTGCCTCTGCCTCCCAAGTGCTGGGACTAAAGGTGTTTGCCACCACCAGCAGGCTGACCTGAGTGTCTTAAGGACGTTTTAGGGGAAGCAGTTGAGAATACCCAGCAGCTTGTGGTATAAAGAGAGGAGGGATAGTCACCACAGAAGTTAAGAACAAGATACATAATACTGAGTAGGGTCATAAGCTCACGTTGCTGACCAGGAAGTAAGACTAGGGGAAGGGTGGGTCTATAGAAAAAGAGGAACACATAATAAGCAAACACTGCAGACACCCGGAGCTTTAAGCTGTGTTGCAATGAAGGAAATAAGGATGGCATTCCTGCCAATGGTACATAGCACAGAAATAGCCTTGAGGTGCACCTAGGAATCCAACAGGCTAGTCAGAGGATTTCCAGGAGTGGGATAGCCACTGTAGGAATTGTAGCAGTGGAGGTGGAGTAGGCGGATCAGGGGCTGGGATCATCACACACAGAAGAGTCATAGTCAGATCCATTGTGTAGTTGGTGAATATGAGAGGCAGGCAGCAAAATAGGAGCAGGGTAGAACTTCCTGTCATGGCTAGCTTCACAGAGGCCCACTTGCACAAAGAACTTTTGAACTATACTCCAGAATATAAGAATCATGTGTGTGATAGAACTGAATAGGCAAAGGGGAGGGGAGGTCAAAGGAAATAGCGTGAAATGTACTCAGTGCAAGATCTGGTCACTTTGAACAGAGGGGTGGAAAATCATCCATTGCCCAGAGGAGCTCTTACATGGCCATCGAGAGTAAGACAATGAAGAGGATTAGAAAGACACAATTTCCTTACCTGAAAAGTGAATGTGATCATTAAAAGCAAAAATCACAGACATTCTGAAAATGTAAAAGAAATTAAAGCATAGTAAAAAGATTCAATCTGTTACTCAAAAGAATTTAAAAAAACATTGGTATTTATTCTTCCAGGGCTTTAGTATGTATTTCCATGTATGCTTTGTTTGGACATATGATAAGTTTGTGTGTCTGTGTATGTGCATGTGCACACATGTGTTTGTGTGAAGGGTTGGAGGACATTTGTGTATGAGTGTGTGTGTTTTCACTTTGGTGCTTTTTTTGAGACAGAATCTCACATTTCCAGGGTGGCCTCAAAGTCACTATGTAGCTAGGATGACCTTGAACTGATGATTCTCTTGCGTTCAGCTCTCAAGCGCTGGAACCCAGGTGCATGCCTCCATTCAATCCCATTGCGAGTCTGCTTTCTATTTGCAGTCCCTTCAGTGTCACTCATAGGCAATGCTTGATGAATGGTTAGTTACACTGCCCAGTAAGTTTCTCTTATGGAGACAGAGTTAGTGCCCTAGATTTCAGAAAAGTTGCTAGTTTCCTCCAGTCTGGCACATGTACCCAGCACACCTCCTATCTGTAGCTCATACTGGTAGCTACTGGAAAGACATCATGAAGTTGGCAGGCAAATGGATGACCTAGAAAAACTCATCCTGAGTGAGCTAACTGAGATCCAAAAAGACAGAGTAAGCACACACTTATGAGTGGATATTAGCTGTAAAGGAAAAGTTAATCATGCTACGGGTCCACAGACCAGAAAGGCTACGTGAGAAGGAGGATGTAAGGTGAGTGCAAGGATCTCCCTGGGAAGGGGAATTAGAATAGAAAATGTTTCATGTATTTATCAGCCTTTAATCCTCATCATTGCATCTTTACAATGTAAACAATGAGCGGCTTTGTAACAGTTATAAAGCAGGTGGTCTTCTCCCAACTCAGCATAGCTAGAGACTTCCAGTGCTTACTATGGCTGTCCTTTATGTTGCCCAATTGTGAGATGGCTTAAATATATTAGCCTCGGCCCTTCCCACTTAACACTCTGAACATGGCCCCTCTGATGGGCTTGGACTTGACACTGTAGATGATGGGGTTGAGCACAGGAGGCACCACAAGGTACACGTAGGCAACAAGGGCATGAACAATGTGGGGCAGGTGCCTCCCAAAACGATGGATCATGGACACACCTACCACTGGAATATAGAAGACCAGGACAGCCAAGATATGGGAAACACAAGTGTTGAGGGCACGGACACGCTCCCTGGGGGAGGCTAGACCCATCACTGTGTGAAGAATCAAGGAATAAGACATAACAATAAGCAAGGAATCTATACCCACTGTGGACAGAACCACATAGAGTCCATATAGGATGTTGACAGTAATGTCAGCACAGGCCAGCTTCATGACATCAGCATGGAAGCAGAAAGAGTGAGAGAGGAGAATCTTGCCAGGGCAGTAGTTCAGTCGCTTCAACAAGAAAGGCAATGGTAAGAGGGACAGAGTAGCTCGGGTTGTAATGGCCACACCAATCCTGATGATGACATTATTAGTGAGGATGGATGCATAGCGCAGTGGGTTGGAGATAGCCACAAAGCGGTCAAACGACATGGCCAAGAGCACTGAAGACTCTACCACAGAGAAGAAATGCAGAAAGAACATCTGGATCAGACAGGCATGAAACTCAATGAAACGGTAGTCAAACCAGAGCACAGCCAGGGTGGAAGGCAGTGTGGACAAACTGAGGCCCACATCACTTAGGGCCAGCATGGACAGGAAGTAGTACATGGGCTGGTGTAGGCTGTGGGTCCTCTTCACAGCCAGGAGGATGAGGCAGTTTCCAGTGAGTGCCACAGTGTACATGGAGGAGAAGGGGATGGAGATCCAGCCGTGGGCAGCCTCTAGTCCTGGGATGCCAGTCATGAGGAAAGACTGTGGCTGGAAGAAGGAGATGTTGATGAAGGGCTGGGAAGGGAGCATGGTTTCAGGGAGATGTGATATCTTTAATCTTGACAAACACTGAACATGTCTAGGATGAGAGGAGATAGTGAGGTAGTGTTGAGTCGAAAGTTTAGACCCAGGTTTCATTAGTTCACCATCTACTTCTAGGTATAAGGATGATATTGATGATAACATCAATGCAGACTCTATGTGTTATATTATAATCAGCATCATAGTATACCTTTCCTATAATTTTCTCATATGTTCAAGAAAACTATAGGTACTTTTGAAGATCTGGCTTTTAAATCACAGGGTTGGGCAGTTGGAGTTATGAACTCTATATAAATTGTTGAAAAGCTTCTTATCTCTAATGCTGATACCTGGTCCAGCTGGTGGTCTAAATTCCAAATGCTTACTGGTCATACCATTATCTACTTTTTGTACAAATTGAGGACATGTTATATCTCCATGCCTAGACAGAAGTGAGAAGTCCTATTTGGTAAGAGATAATGAAAACTAATCCAGGCATATGGAGCAAAGGAAGTTTACTTTTATAGAGTTCAACGAACTCTCAAAGAGTTTAATTGCATGAGAAATTGCTGTGTTTCCCCCACAGTTTTGCACTTTTTAACTGAGTTTTCCCAATGCTCATCTGTTTATGTTGTCTTTGGCTTTTCTATGAAACATTTTTGACATATGCAAAAACTTTTATGATTCATATTTAACATTTTAGACTGAATTTATTCATACACAGAATCAAGAAACTTTCTGAAAAGGCCACATTTCCTCACTCATTGTACAGAAGAGAAACCCAAGGGTGGAGAGCTGTAAGTGGCCTTCATCGGATGGGCAGCCCATGTATTGTTGTCCTGGAGTTTAAATCCTTATACATCTGATTTCAAAACCAAAACTGTCTCCTGTGGCCTGTCTGATGACAGAAGTGTTTGAACAGTGGTCTGTAGTAGAAAATACTACAATCATTGCTTCTGTGATTATTGTGTTACCAACACATTGCAATTCTCAAGGCTTTCAATAGTTGTGGCTCATTGGATCCCCACAGCTATTGTGAAATGTAGACTTTGGGGACTGCTCTTCCTGAATTATAGATGGTAACCGATGTTCAGGGGTGTGTCTTGCCCATGGTACTCTTCCTTTAAACATCTTTCAGTGGCCCGTGTGCAGTCTGGTAGCATAAGCATTGGGTAGTCCTGCGATGAAGCACATTCCCTAACTCTCAATTCCATGCATGGTAGATTTGTCCTGTTCAGGAGTCTTCAGCCAAGCAGATAGTATTATTTATTTTGGAGATTTCATGCTCTGCCTATATTATTCCTTTGACTTTCACATGGCTGGGATCCTCATTCCTTTAGGTAGTAAACATCATTTTATCAAAGAGCCCTTTGGATGATGCTTGCCTCAATGATGCCTTGACCTATAACCCCCTCCTTCATTATTCTCACATGACACATGCTTTCCCCCCCCCTGTATGTCACTGGATTGATATTTACATGTCATGATTACTTCTGTCCTTGCTGATTTTCTGTCTCTTTTACTAGATTACAAATTCCATGGATGGGTCAATCATAAGGTTTTGTCTGTTAACAGATAACTCTTACCTAGTGCAGCTCCTGGTATAGAGTAAAGTCACAGTCAACATTTATTTAAATGAATCAATAACCAAATGATAATCAAGTTTTATACAAAAGAGACAAAAACAGGTAAAAGACAAGCTGTGTTCCTCCAGCCATCAGATAGTAGAACTGATGGTAAGTTTTGAAGAAAAGGGAACTGAAGCCCTATCTGAAGAAATCATGCTTTGAACCCTTGGCATGGACATAATATGTAAGATTTATAGTTAATTGCACAGAGAAGAAATCTCTAAGAAAAGTTTGGCTAATTTTCTGGAAGATGATGGCTATCATGCCAACTAGAGTCTCAAATATTTTGTCTGTGTTCTATTTTAGGAAGCCCAGTGTGGTTACCAACAGATAAATACAGCATTATAGTGCACCTTCAGGGAATGTCCCCAGCTTTAGGTTTGTTGGACATCTCATTTCCTTAACTCATTTCACCTTCCGTCTGTGCTCTCCTTTTCATCATTAAACCCAGAGGAAATTGTTCATAATCTTATTTTTTGTTACTTTTGTTTTATGGAAACTTCTGGTCCTGCTCTTTCCCTTGGCTCCTTCCCCCACCTCTCTTTCCCTCTAACTTTCCTTACAGATTTCTCAAGTTGTCTCAACCAACAGGTCCTCATATGTTACCACCTTTAAATTGGTCCTCTTCTGGCAAACTGAGTTTTATTATCATCAGTGCTTTAGTTGGAGTACAGCATTGACCTTTGTGTACAAACCTCTGGGATTGGAATAGGTCAGATAACCTCAACTGCATATGTCTTCCATTGTTGAAATAACAACAGCTCACAGGTTTAAGTATGTGAGAGTAATTTTAACATTTTTATTTTAAAATGGAGAGATTAGACAAAAGTTTTTGGGTTTCAGTCATTCTCCTGGGTATATATAGGGCATGTTAGGAGTCTAAACTTTGAGTGAAAAATTAATTCAACAGTGCTACCATTATTTACAGAATCAATGCCTATTGAGTTGAAAGAAATACTCAATTGTAGTGCTGTTGGGCATCAAATCCTCTCCCTTTCCCCTTTCCTGTCTTACTTCATAGATTGCATTAGATCCCAGCCTCATTATCTCCCCCTTGTCTCCAGTCTTTGGCATAAACCAGATTGTTTGTAGTTTGAACTCTGGCATTTGGTGATTGCAAATCTACTGTTCTTGAAATCCAATAAGTCAATAAATCAATCAAACTTTTTACTTTCTCATCTCTTTACAGTTCATTTTATTCCTCTGAATTTACTTCCTTATGATTTCCTTGTTTCAATTTTTTATCTGTACTAATTCCTAAGTATTTTTCTTTCAGTTACTAATTCATGCCTATAAAATTGCCACACACTCACACAGCAGTTTCTGATATCAGCCAGTTTGACTGGTTACCAAAACTGGAAGTCTTTCCACAGTGTGTGGTACACATGTTGGTTAATTCTCTGGGCTTACTTGGCTGAATTATAGCCCCAGTTTTTGATCAACCAGTGTTCTAGATATTTCTATGTATATTTTTTTTATGTGAACAATTAACTTTTGAATTTTTAAACTTTGAAGAAAGACCATCACTCTCTATTCTTTGTATGGCTTCATTTAATCTGAAGAAAGGGTAAACTGAGGTCTTCCTAAAAATGGATTCTGTTCCAAAAGGCATTAAGATTCAGAGTGTATATTAACTCTTCTTTGGGTCTCCAGCCTGCCCTGAATAAGTCATACCTAAGTACTCACAACTGCAAGAGCCAATTTCTTGTTCCTGCTCCAGTTCTGTTTATCTTCGGAACTTTGACCAATACATAATTTTACACACACACACACACACACACACACACACACACACACACACACACACACACACACACTAAAAATTTAGTCACTTTGATGAATGAATGAAAAATTCACTGGAGGAGTCTGGAGACCATGTTTGTATGATCCCAAGTAGAAATATTTATATTTTTAAGTACATTTTATTATAGACAGGACTTCAGTGGTTCCTTTGAGCATCACTCTTGTTTTAGGGCTCAGGCAGAATTTCTGGGCTCTTCTTAAACCCAATAACCAGGTCTTTTTTTGACCTCTACCTTTTGGTATTGGGGAAGAGAGGGAAGCCCAATTGTGAGCCTTGATTACTCACCTTGGCTGTGGTGCTGGTCAAATCTGCTTTACCACATCCCACACAGAACTTCTTCACAGAAGAACGCAGAAGCTTCTTCAGTTAAGATAGTCTTTTTTTATTTTGAGTCAGGAAAATGCAGCCAGACTCAGGGGAAAATGGGAATTGAGTCACAGAGAAACTTCTCTGTGTTCAGTTCTACCTATGGGAGAGGACTATTTGTTGAGAGATTCAGTTGGTTGGTTAAGGGAATCTCAGAGAGATTAGAGATGTGACCAATCAGATCATACCTCTATTCCAACTGTCTTGAAGTCCTGCCTACCTCAAGTTCTAATGCATCAGTGGCTCAATACCTCTGATCCCCAAAGAAAAGACTCAGTCGACACTGAGGTCAGAGTTTAAATTTTTTTATTATTGTCATACAATTTATCCAGACCACAGTTCCCCTCCCCAGCTCCTCCAGTCCCCCCATAATCTCTCCTCTCCCTCAAATACTCCTCCTCTGAGTCCTTTCAGAAAAGAGAAAGCCTCTAGGGAATAACAACTGAACACAGGGTAAGAAACACAATAAAACTAGGCATAAACCCTTGTATCAAGGTTGGGCAAGGCAACCCAGTAGGAGGATATGAACTGAAAGAGTCAGAGACACCCTCCTACACTCCCACTATTAGGAGTCCTACAAAACACCAAGCTAATAAACATAACATATTTCCAAAGGATCTAGCTCTGACCCACTCAGGCTCAGTGATTGCTGCTTCAGTCTCTGTGAACCCCTATGAGCCCCACTTAATTGATTCTGTGGACTGTGTTTTCCTGGTGTCCTTAATGCCCCTGAATTCTTACTCCACCTCTTCTGTGGGGTTCCTCAAGTGCCAAGGGAACTTGAAATTAACAGGCCAATAAGCCTGTAGTGATTAAGTAAAGGAGAGTAGATATGTTTTAGAAAGAAAACTTGAATCAAGATAGGTCCAAGAACTGAAGAAACATGAAACTTAAAGATGAACACTGTGACTGCTCACCATCATGTTGGAAATAAAAAAATTTCATGTTCTGAATTCCCCAATATAACACGTTTTGAAGAACTCACATATTCAGCAACCTGCCTACTAAGGGATGTTCTCACCCATTCAACACTTTTTGTTCTGTCTCCACTTTCTGAAAAGTAAAGACAGTATATTGGATCCTGCACCCATGCCATCACGAAATTGCTACAGCACTTGCCAGCCTTCCTTGGACTTCAGATGTAGCACATAATACCTGTAAGGAAAATTATTTAATCCATTCACCATGTAATGTGGCAGAGTACCAACTAGGAGAGGACACTGGGCCAGGAGAAAGACTTGCCTCTGAGTCAGTGTGCCCTATAGCACTTTTGCATGTGTGCCATGTAACATGTAAAACTTTTGATGCCAATTGTAACACGAATGTGTGGAGTCTCTATCAAGCCCTAACATAATACCTGCTAGGTACATAGACACAAATCAGGAAAATCAATATCGCTGACTTGGAATTGGTTAAAGAGTGATTACCAGCGGAATATAAAGCAGATAATACAAAATTCTGCATCGATGGGCCAAGATACTTTTAGAATTTTGTTTTAATTTCAGAATAGAGCTTGACCTGGGGGCAGGCCACAGTTCATGCTTAAAAACTGGTAGACACTCTTGAGACAGACTGAAAAGTTCTACTTATATGAGTCCTGCCTTCCTGCTCTTCCTTCTGTCACTTGACTCTTCTCTAGTCCTATTTAACCCCTTATTCTACTCTGTAGGCAGAGGACTTTCCCCTTAAGCCTTCTCCCACTTCTAGTTCTCTATTTATCCATGTCAATTCAAATTTCATCATCTACCAAACATACCCCATCTTTTTCAAGAGCTCAGTAAGAACTCAGAAAATTCCGAAAGTTCAAAGATATATTTCCCTCCTTCCCAACCTTAGTGTCAGTAACCTTTGCTCGCCGCTGTATTTCCTTGCTCATTCTCCATTTTACTCCAATGGACTATCAGAGTCTATAAGGCAAAAATGAGCATTTTTCCCCCATGAGACCTTAGGAACTTAAAAATATGCATAAATAAAACATTTGCTTTAAGCCTAACTTTTTAATATGCGAGTCAGCACCCCATTTGAGTTGACATAACCAAGAGTTGGGGATGTGTTAAATTTAGTCACAGTAGTTACATTTCTGAATTATTAGTGAACAAAAACTTCAAAATGAAACAAAAAACAAATTTGAGGAGTTTCTAAAGTCAACAGCCCATGCTGTACCACTTGACTTCAGGGCTGGCTTGGTTGTGAACACAGTGTGTGAGTATTTTCCATTTCCATGCTGTCACACAGTACATTCTAATGAACACTGCCTGAAATTCGGCTCAGTTTTGAGTCTACTGTGTTTTTGTTTTTTTTCTGTACTAACAAAACTTTCTTCTTCTTCTTCTTCT
>NW_024582226.1:0-33608 GCF_903992535.2 Arvicola amphibius | reverse complement strand
GCCATACTGATGAATTTCTTGCATATCACCATAGAACCTCCACCTGACGATAGATGAAGAAAATGACAGAGCCCCACATTGGAGCACAGGACTGAGCTCCCAAGGTCCTGGTGAGGAGCAGAAGGAGAGAGAACATGAGAAAGAAAGTCAGGACCCTGAGGGAACCTCCAGCTGGCGACAGATGGGGAAGGTGACTGAGCCCCACATTGGAGCACTGGACTGAGCTCCCAAGATCCTGAGAGGAGCAGAAGGAGCGAGAACAGAGGGAGAAAGTCATGAACGAGAGGGGTGCGTTCACTCATGGAGAACGGTGGGGACAGAAATAATGGGAGATCACCAACTCCAGTTGGAATGGGACTGATGGATCATGCGACCAAACCCGTCTCTCTGAATGTGGCCAACAGCGGGGCTGACTGAGAAGCAAAAGGACCAATGGCTCTGGGCTCTGATTCTTCTGCATGGACTGGACTCTGTGGGAGCCTTCTCAGCTTGAGTCGATCACCTCCTCCTGGACCTGGGGGGGAGTTGGGGAGGGACCTTGGTCTTAGCATAGAGTGGGGAACCCTGATGGCTCCTTGGCCTTGAGAGGGAGGGGATATATGGGTTGAGGGGAGGGGAGGGAAGGGTAGAAGGAGGGGATGGTAAGGTGAGGCGGAGGATGGGGGGAGGGAGGGGGAAGGAGGCAGGGGAAGAGATGGAAAATTTTTAATATAAAAAAAATAACCATGAGGAAAAAAAAAAAAGGGGGCGCTGAACTGAACAGAGAATTCTCAACAGAAGAAGTTCGAATGGCCAAAAGACACTTAAGGTCATGCTCAACCTCCCTAGCTATCAGGGAAATGCAAATCAAAACAACTTTGAGATATCATCTTACACCTGTCAGATTGGCTAAAATCCAAAACACCAATAATAACCTTTGCTGGAGAGGTTGTGGGGTAAGGGGTACACTCATCCATTGCTGGTGGGAATGCAAACTTGTGCAACCACTTTGGAAAGCAGTGTGGGCAGGTTTCTCAGGAAATTCGGGATCAACCTACCCTCAGGACCCAGCAATTCCACTATTGGGAATCTACCCAAGAGATGCCCAATCATACAACAAAAGCATATGCTCATCTATGTTCATAGCAGCATTATTTGTAATAGCCAGATCCTGGAAACAACCTAGATGCCCTTCAGTGGAAGAATGGATGAAGAAACTGTGGAATATATACATGCTAGAATACTACTCAGCGGTAAAAAACAATGACATCTTGAATTTTGCAGGCAAATGGATGGAAATAGAAAACACTATTCTGAGTGAGGTAACCCAGACCCAAAAGATGAACATGGGATGTACTCACTCATAATCGGTTTTCTAGACATAATTAAAGGACATTGAGCCTATAAAATTTAGGATCCTTGAGAAGATAATAAGAAGGTGAACTCCCAAAAAAAGATATAGTAATCCTCCTGGATATTGGGAAGTAGACACGATCGCCAGAACCTCCACCTGACGATAGATGAAGAAAATGACAGAGCCCCACATTGGAGCACCGGACTGAGCTCCCAAGGTCCTGATGAGGAGCAGAAGGAGAGAGAACATGAGAAAGAAAGTCAGGACCCTGAGGGAACCTCCAGCTGGCGACAGATGGGGAAGGTGACTGAGCCCCACATTGGAGCACTGGTCTGAGCTCCCAAGGTCCTGATGAGGAGCAGAAGGAGCGAGAACATGAGGGAGAAAGTCAGGAACGAGATGGGTGCGTTCACTCATGGAAACGGTGGGACAGAACTAATGGGAGATCACCAACTCCATTTGGAATGGGACTGATGGATCATGCGACCAAACCCGTCTCTCTGAGTGTGGCCAACAGCGGGGGCTGACTGAGAAGCAAAGGACAATGGCTCTGGGCTCTGATTGTTCTTCATGGACGGGCTCTGTGGGAGCCTTCTCAGCTTGGTCGATCACCTTCCTGGACCTGGGGGGAGTTGGGAGGACCTTGGTCTTAGCAGAGAGTGGGGAACCCTGATGGCTCCTTGGCCTTGAGAGGGAGGGAGGGGAGGTATGGGTGGAGGGGAGGGGAGGAAGGGGGAGCAGGAGAAGAGAGAAGGGAGGGAAGGGGGGGGGGGAGGGGGGGGGGGGAGGGAAGGAGATGGAAATTTTTAAATATAAAAAAAAATAAACCATGAGAAAAAATAAAAATAAAAAAAAATAAAAAAAAACAAAAAGATAAAGCTGGCTTCTTTGAATGGCGCGGGTCTTAGTTCAGCATTCTGTCCGAAGCTGCGAAGAGACACCATTGACTAGGAAACTCTTCTAAAAGAAGGCATTTGACTGAAGTTTGCTTATAGTTTCAGGGGGTTAGTCCATTATCCACCATGGCAGAGAGCATGACAGTGTGCAGCTAGACATGGTGCTAGGAGTCGTAGCTGAGAGTTCTACATCTAAATCCACAGGCAGCAGAAGAAGAGAAACACTGGCTTGGATTGCCACCTCAAATCTCGGACATTACTGTGTGAGAATAAAGAAGAGGAACAACCAAGGAGGGAGGAGGAGGGAGAAGAAGGAATGATTTAAAAGGAAAAATACAAAGTGGTGTTTTATTTTGATTATTAAATGGCATTTGGCGGTAATGTGAATATTTTTGCAAATCCTGGAAATAAAAAGTCTTACATCTAACAAAAAAAAAAAAAGAAGAAAGAAAGATAAGGCTCTTTGGTTTGAAAGTGTACATAAGTGCTCAGATACTTTCCTGAGATACACATACATGTTTTTCTCAATAAGAGAAGTACTTGTGACAACAGACAAAGCATTGCTAGAAGTGAATGGAGTGTTGCCTTTCCTTCTAAATTTTGTACTTTGAAAGATAGGCACTTTCTTTTGCAAGTGTACATAAGCTTTCAGATTCTTTCGTGAGAAACGCATAAACGTTTCTCTCCAAGAACAAGCAATTGCTTCATAGAGTTCAAAGCCTTGTTAGAAGTGAATAGGGTGTTCTATATCTTTCTTAATGTTGTACTTTGAAAGATAAGCTCTTTGTTTTGAAAGTGTACATAATTCTTCAGATGCTCTCCTGAGAAACACATACGCGTTTCTCTGAAAAGAGAAGCATTTGCATAAAACACTGCAAAACTCTGCTAGAAGTCAGTGGAGTTGTTGCATTTCTTTCTGAATGCTGTCCTTTGAGAGATATGCCCTTTGGTTTGAAAATGTACATAATTCGAAAGATGCTTTCCTGAGAAAGGAATATACGTTTCTCTCAAAAGAGAAGCACGTGATTCAAACACTGCAAAACATTGTTAGAAGAGAATGGAGTCTTCTATTTCTTTCCAAATGCTGTACTTTGAAAGATAAACCCTTTGTTTTGAAAGTGTTCATAATTGCTCAGATGCTTTGCTGACAGACATATACACGTCTCTCTCAAAAGAGAAGTTCTTGCAACAAACAGACAAAGCATTGTTAGAAGTGAAGGGAGTGTTTCATTTCTGAAAGAGG
Source organism: Arvicola amphibius (assembly GCF_903992535.2). Taxonomy (NCBI): domain Eukaryota; kingdom Metazoa; phylum Chordata; class Mammalia; order Rodentia; family Cricetidae; genus Arvicola; species Arvicola amphibius. The sequence continues at coordinate 30,136 of NW_024582226.1, read as the reverse complement.
TACGTTGACAGATGAGCTCTCTCTTTGAAACATTTACATAATTCTTCAGAAGCTTTCCTGAGAAACGTACGCGTTACTCTGAAAAGAGATGCATTTGCTTAAAACAGTCCAAAACAATGCTAGAAGTTGTTGCATTTCTTTCTGAAGGCTGTCCTTTGAAGGATATGCCTTTCGTTTTGAAAGTGTACATAAATCTTCAGATGCTTTCCTGGGAAACGCATACCAGATTGTTTCAAAGAACAAGCCCTTGCTTAAAACAGTGCAAAGCATTGATAGATGAGAAAGGAGTGTTCTATTTCTTTATGAAAGCTGTACTTTGAAAGATTAGACCTTTTTTTGAAAGTGTACATCATTCTTCAGATTATTTCCTGTGAAATGTTTATGCCTTTCTCTCAAAAGAGAAGCCATGGCGACAAACAGTGTAAAACATTGCTAGAAGTGAATGGAGTGTTCCATATCTTTCTTAATGTTGTACTTTGAAAGATAAGCACTTTGGTTTGAAAGTGTACATAATTGCTCAGATACTTTCCTGAGATACACATACACGTTTTTCTCAATAAGAGAAGTACTTGTTACAAACAGACAAAACATTGCTAGAAGTGAATGGAGTGTTCCATATCTTTAGCATTGTTGTACTTTGAAAGATAAGCACTTTGTTTTGAAACTGTACAGAATTCTTCAGATGCTTTCCCCAAAATCCCATACGCTTTTCATTCCAAGAACAAGCACTTGTTTCAAACAGTGCAAAGCATTGCTAGAAGTGAATGGAGTGTTGCCTTTCCTTCTAAATTTTGTACTTTGAAAGATAGGCACTTTCTTTTGCAAGTGTACATAAGCTTTCAGATTCTTTCGTGAGAAACGCATAAACGTTTCTCTCCAAGAACAAGCAATTGCTTCATAGAGTTCAAAGCCTTGTTAGAAGTGAATAGGGTGTTCTATATCTTTCTTAATGTTGTACTTTGAAAGATAAGCTCTTTGTTTTGAAAGTGTACATAATTCTTCAGAGGCTCTCCTGAGAAACACATACGCGTTTCTCTGAAAAGAGAAGCATTTGCATAAAACACTGCAAAATTTGCTAGAAGTCAGTGGAGTTGTTGCATTTCTTTCTGAATGCTGTCCTTTGAGAGATATGCCCTTTGGTTTGAAAATGTACATAATTCGAAAGATGCTTTCCTGAGAAAGGAATATACGTTTCTCTCAAAAGAGAAGCACGTGATTCAAACACTGCAAAACATTGTTAGAAGAGAATGGAGTCTTCGATTTCTTTCCAAATGCTGTACTTTGAAAGATAAACCCTTTGTTTTGAAAGTGTTCATAATTGCTCAGATGCTTTGCTGACAGACATATACACGTCTCTCTCAAAAGAGAAGTTCTTGCAACAAACAGACAAAGCATTGTTAGAAGTGAAGGGAGTGTTTCATTTCTGAAAGAGGTACGTTGACAGATGAGCTCTCTCTTTGAAACATTTACATAATTCTTCAGAAGCTTTCCTGAGAAACGTACGCGTTACTCTGAAAAGAGATGCATTTGCTTAAAACAGTCCAAAACATTGCTAGAAGTTGTTGCATTTCTTTCTGAAGGCTGTCCTTTGAAGGATATGCCTTTCGTTTTGAAAGTGTACATAAATCTTCAGATGCTTTCCTGGGAAACGCATACCAGATTGTTTCAAAGAACAAGCCCTTGCTTAAAACAGTGCAAAGCATTGATAGATGTGAAAGGAGTGTTCTATTTCTTTATGAAAGCTGTACTTTGAAAGATTAGAGCTTTTTTTGGAAGTGTACATCATTCTTCAGATTATTTCCTGTGAAATGTTTATGCCTTTCTCTCAAAAGAGAAGCCATTGTGACAAACAGTGTAAAACATTGCTAGAAGTGAATGGACTGTTCCATATCTTTCTTAATGTTGGACTTTGAAAGATAAGCACTTTGTTTTGAAACTGTACAGAATTCTTCAGAGGCTTTCCCCAAAATCGCATATGCTTTTCATTCCAAGAACAAGCACTTGTTTCAAACAGTGCAAAGCATTGCTAGAAGTGAATGGAGTGTTGCCTTTCCTTCTAAATTTTGTACTTTGAAAGATAGGCACTTTCTTTTGCAAGTGTACATAAGCTTTCAGATTCTTTCGTGAGAAACGCATAAACGTTTCTCTCCAAGAACAAGCAATTGCTTCATAGAGTTCAAAGCCTTGTTAGAAGTGAATAGGGTGTTCTATATCTTTCTTAATGTTGTACTTTGAAAGATAAGCTCTTTGTTTTGAAAGTGTACATAATTCTTCAGAGGCTCTCCTGAGAAACACATATGCGTTTCTCTGAAAAGAGAAGCATTTGCATAAAACACTGCAAAACTTTGCTAGAAGTCAGTGGAGTTGTTGCATTTCTTTCTGAATGCTGTCCTTTGAGAGATATGCCGTTTGGTTTGAAAATGTACATAATTCGAAAGATGCTTTCCTGAGAAAGGAATATACGTTTCTCTCAAAAGAGAAGCACGTGATTCAAACACTGCAAAACATTGTTAGAAGAGAATGGAGTGTTCTATTTCTTTCCAAATGCTGTACTTTGAAAGATAAACCCTTTGTTTTGAAAGTGTTCATAATTGCTCAGATGCTTTGCTGACAGACATATACACGTCTCTCTCAAAAGAGAAGTTCTTGCAACAAACAGACAAAGCATTGTTAGAAGTGAAGGGAGTGTTTCATTTCTGAAAGAGGTACGTTGACAGATGAGCTCTCTCTTTGAAACATTTACATAATTCTTCAGAAGCTTTCCTGAGAAACGTACGCGTTACTCTGAAAAGAGATGCATTTGCTTAAAACAGTCCAAAACATTGCTAGAAGTTGTTGCATTTCTTTCTGAAGGCTTTCCTTTGATGGATATGCCTTTCGTTTTGAAAGTGTACATAAATCTTCAGATGCTCTCCTGGGAAACGCATACCAGTTAGTTTCAAAGAACAAGCCCTTGCTTAAAACAGTGCAAAGCATTGATAGATGTGAAAGGAGTGTTCTATTTCTTTATGAAAGCTGTACTTTGAAAGATTAGACGTTTTTGTGATCATTCTTCAGATTATTTCCTGTGAAATGTTTATGCCTTTCTCTCAAAAGAGAAGCCATTGCGACAAACAGTGTAAAACATTGCTAGAAGTGACTGGAGTGTTCCATATCTTTCTTAATGTTGGACTGTGAAAGTTAATCACTTTGGTATGAAATTGTACATAATTGCTCAGATACTTTCCTCAGATACACATACACGTTTTTCTCAATAGGAGAAGTACTTGTTACAAACAGACAAAACATTGCTAGAAGTGAATGGAGTGTTCCGTATCTTTAGCATTGTTGTACTTTGAAAGATAAGCACTTTGTTTTGAAACTGTACAGAATTCTTCAGATGCTTTCCCCAAAATCCCATACGCTTTTCATTCCAAGAACAAGCACTTGTTTCAAACAGTGCAAAGCATTGCTAGAAGTGAATGGAGTGTTGCCTTTCCTTCTAAATTTTGTACTTTGAAAGATAGGCACTTTCTTTTGCAAGTGTACATAAGCTTTCAGATTCTTTCGTGAGAAACGCATAAACGTTTCTCTCCAAGAACAAGCAATTGCTTCATAGAGTTCAAAGCCTTGTTAGAAGTGAATAGGGTGTTCTATATCTTTCTTAATGTTGTACTTTGAAAGATAAGCTCTTTGTTTTGAAAGTGTACATAATTCTTCAGAGGCTCTCCTGAGAAACACAAACGCGTTTCTCTGAAAAGAGAAGCATTTGCATAAAACACTGCAAAACTTTGCTAGAAGTCAGTGGAGTTGTTGCATTTCTTTCTGAATGCTGTCCTATGAGAGATATGCCATTTGGTTTGAAAATGTACATAATTCGAAAGATGCTTTCCTGAGAAAGGAATATACGTTTCTCTCAAAAGAGAAGCACGTGATTCAAACACTGCAAAACATTGTTAGAAGAGAATGGAGTGTTCTATTTCTTTCCAAATGCTGTACTTTGAAAGATAAACCCTTTGTTTTGAAAGTGTTCATAATTGCTCAGATGCTTTCTCTCAAAAGAGAAGTTCTTGCAACAAACAGACAAAGCATTGTTAGAAGTGAAGGGAGTGTTTCATTTCTGAAAGAGGTACGTTGACAGATGAGCTCTCTCTTTGAAACATTTACATAATTCTTCAGAAGCTTTCCTGAGAAACGTACGCGTTACTCTGAAAAGAGATGCATTTGCTTAAAACAGTCCCAAACATTGCTAGAAATTGTTGCATTTCTTTCGGAAGGCTGTCCTTTGAAGGATATGCCTTTCGTTTTGAAAGTGTACATAAATCTTCAGATGCTTTCCTGGGAAACGCATACCAGTTTGCTTCAAAGAACAAGCCCTTGCTTAAAACAGTGAAAAGCATTGATAGATGTGAAAGGAGTGTTCTATTTCTTTATGAAAGCTGTACATTGAAAGATTAGACGTTTTTTGATCATTCTTCAGATTATTTCCTGTGAAATGTTTATGCCTTTCTCTCAAAAGAGAAGCCTGATGTGGGAGGGTCTTCTGTTTTAATAAAGAAACTGCCTTGGCCAGCCCTTAGGTGGGTGGAGTAGACAGAACAGGAAGAAGGAAGTGAGGTAGATGGCTCAGTCAGATGCCATGCCTCTCCTAAGTTAGGCAGACCACCGTGCCTCTCCTGAGAGAGAAGCCAGATGCGATGAAGCTCCAGCCCAAGATGGACACACGCTAGAATCTGCCTGGTAAGGCACCACTTTGTGGTGCTACACAGATTATTAGATATGGGTTAGTCAAGATGTGAATAAGAGCCTGAAAATAATGGGCCAGGCAGTGTTTAAAAGAATACAGTTTCCGTGTAATTATTTCAGGTATAAAGCTAACCATGCAGGAGGCAGGCGGCCAGGAGTGGGGCAGCGGGATCTGCCCACAGCTCCTCACTACAGAATGGCGCCCAACGTGGATAACTGAATCCACAGTAAGCCTGAGAAAGCTTAGGAAAGAATAGAGTAAAGCATGTTTTCTCGGTAGCAGCAATTTATCGGGTTTGGCTTTGCTTGCTAGAGCAAGTGCTCTCATCTAAGAGAGGCTTCCTGACTCAGCTTTAGCTGCAAAACCCTGCAGCCCTTTTAAGAGGTCCTGCCATAAAACACTTAAACAGTGTTGATGAAAAGCTGAACGTGTGCTTTTCGGTTTTCAGCCACAGCAGGAAAAAAGTTGTGCTGTTTTAAAATGCTGGCGTTCTGGTCTGTACTGCCAGGACAAACTCTGACTCTCTTTCAAGCAGGCGGTCCTGACTATGGAGCTTTTGATTGTTGTTTAACACTGTTGCAGCTTGCTTGCTGGCAGGGACCTTGAACCGCCAAAGAGTTGTGGTACCTCTGCCATGAGGCTGGAAAGCTAGGGAATGGGCTGGATCTAGCCGCCAAAGTCACGGCTTTAGTCCTACTGATATTGTTTGGTAAAGTAAAGACTCATGTAGTCAGAAAGAGAGATATACATTAAAAGAAAAATTCAAAGTCGAAGAAAATGTCTAAGTGGTTTACACTGTGTTAAAAATATATGCAGGCTAAAGATTAAAGTTCTTAAAAGTAAAAAAAAAGAAAAAGAAAAAGAAAAAAAGGAAGAAGTTTGTTGTGGTGGTACACACCTTTAATCCCAACACTTGGGAGGCAGAGGTAGATTGACCTCTGTGACTTCAAGGTGTGGCAGCACACACCTTTAATCCCAATGCCTGGGAGGCAGAGACAGGCAGATCTCTGTGAGTTCTAGGTGTGGTATGAAACACCTTTAATCCCAGCACTTGGGATGCAAAGGCAAGTGGATCTCTGAGAGTTCAAGGACAGCCTGGTCTGCAGAGTTATTCCAGGGCAAAGATATACAGAGAACTTGTCAAAAAATAAAAAAAATAAAAGTAAAAATAAATGAAATAGAGGTTAAAATAAAGCCATACAAAGATGGAAAATACACAAAGAATCTTGATGCTGTATACTATTATGGTCTCTTTGAATTGTTTGAATGCTGAGGAAGGAGCAACAGCTGCTAAAAGATATTTGTTTACAAATGCTGCTAAACTATTCCAGAATAGATATTTTGAAAATACCTTGACTTTACAATTTGGATCTAAGGACATGATGCTTTGGAAAGGAGTTTCTTTTGTTTTTACAGAAAATGAGACCCTATGGACTGCTTCTATGCCAATATGGTATGATAGACCACGCCCTCCTGAAAGGTTGCTGTGAACACCCTCAAAAAATTATTTCACCCAACAGAAGACTGAGATGAACCTGGCACACAGGTTACACCATGAAAGATGAAAGATCTGATTAACAGCGTCCCCATTCAGCAGGAAGCAGTTTGGAGAGAAATAACTGCATCCATGTTCCTAAATATTGTTTATAAGTGTTCTTTTACATTTAAAGGGGGATATGATATGGAGATGAGTAATTTGAATTGATATGGATTTTTCTTTAGTGATTTAAATTTAAGGTCAATTTTGTTATATGTATATGTATTTCTGATACTGATTAATGTATTGTGATTGTGTAGTTCATTTAAAAATGTAATGTATATAGGTTGTTAATGGATAGTTATCAATATTAGTAAAACTTGTAGTTATGTTAGTTAGATTTTCTAGCTATATAGAGATTTATTTAAGTTACATAGGCATTCTTCATATCTTTCAAAGACTACAGAATATCGCATTTTAGATGTTTTAATAACTTAAGGCTTTTCATGACAATGAGACACATCAGCTCCTGGCAGCACCAATCTACTTCAAGAGGAAGATGGGCATCGAAGAGGATCCTTATGGAGTTGGATAGCAATTTGCACAAGAAACTGCTTTTGCCTGGACTGTTGCATAAACTGGACACAAAGAACCCACAGAGAGAGGACTGCTGAACTTGCCTAAAGGTGAGATGATTCTTTGGGATTCCTGATTCATGAAAGAGTCTGCAAGACATTCTGCAGGACACAGCAGATACTGACTGAACTGCCTTTGAAATTTCCTGCATCATGGAAATGTCTGCTGGAAACTATGGGCCTGTAGGCCGAAGACGGATGCCCCAGCGGTACAAAAGAACTTTGGGTGACTATCCAGCTAGCAAGATGTCTCTGTCATTTCTAGAGTTTTGAAAATAGCTTACTTCTTGTTCACCTAGGTAATATTGTGTTCTTCTGGAGTCTTTGATGGAGTTGAAGAATAGATAGATAGTTATAGTTTTCCTTAGTTATGATAAAAGAAAGTAGATATAAATATTGTAACTATAATTCTTACTTGATAACTGCTTTGTTATATGTAATTTTGCTGTTAAAGTTAAAGCCTTCTTTGTTGTTTAAACAGAAAAAGGGGAAATGATGTGGGAGGGTCTTCTGTTTTAATAAAGAAACTGCCTTGGCCAGCCCTTAGGTGGGTGGAGTAGACAGAACAGGAAGAAGGAAGTGAGGTAGATGGCTCAGTCAGATGCCACGCCTCTCCTAAGTTAGGCAGACCGCCGTGCCTCTCCTGAGAGAGAAGCCAGATGCGATGAAGCTCCAGCCCAAGATGGACACACGCTAGAATCTGCCTGGTAAGGCACCACTCTGTGGTGCTACACAGATTAATAGATATGGGTTAGTCAAGATGTGAATAAGAGCCTGAAAATAATGGGCCAGGCAGTGTTTAAAAGAATACAGTTTCTGTGTAATTATTTTGGGGCATAAGCTAGTCAGGAGGCCGAAAGCAGGGCAGCGGGAATGCAGCCCACAGCACATCACTACAGAAGCCATTGTGACAAAGAGTGTAAAACATTGCTAGAAGTGAATGGACTGTTCCATGTCTTTCTTAATGTTGGACTTTGAAAGATAAGCACTTAGTTGTGAAACTGTACAGAATTCTTCAGATGTTTTCCCGAAAATCGCATAAGCTTTTCATTCCAAGAACAAGCACATGCTTCAAACAGTGCAAAGCAAAGCTAGAAGTGAAAGAGTGTTGCCTTTCTTTCTAAATTTTGTACTTTGAAAGATAGGCACTTTCTTTTGCAAGTGTACATAAGCTTTCAGATTCTTTCGTGAGAAACGCATAAACGTTTCTCTCCAAGAACAAGCAATTGCTTCATAGAGTTCAAAGCCTTGTTAGAAGTGAATAGGGTGTTCTATATCTTTCTTAATGTTGTACTTTGAAAGATAAGCTCTTTGTTTTGAAAGTGTACATAAGTGCTCAGATACTTTCCTGAGATACACATACATGTTTTTCTCAATAAGAGAAGTACTTGTGACAAACAGACAAAGCATTGCTAGAAGTGAATGGAGTGTTCCATATCTTTAGCATTGTTGTACTTTGAAAGATAAGCACTTAGTTTTGAAACTGTACAGAATTCTTCAGATGTTTTCCCGAAAATCGCATACGCTTTTCATTCCAAGAACAAGCACATGCTTCAAACAGTGCAAAGCATTGCTAGAAGTGAATGGAGTGTTGCCTTTCCTTCTAAATTTTGTACTTTGAAAGATAGGCACTTTCTTTTGCAAGAGTACATAAGCTTTCAGATTCTTTCGCGAGAAACACATAAACGTTTCTCTCCAAGAACAAGCAATTGCTTCATAGAGTTCAAAGCCTTGTTAGAAGTGAATAGGGTGTTCCATATCTTTCTTAATGTTGTAGTTTGAAAGATAAGCTCTTTGTTTTGAAAGTCTACATAATTCTTCAGATGGTCTCCTGAGAAACACATACGCGTTTCTCTGAAAAGAGAAGCATTTGCATAAAACACTGCAAAACATTGCTAGAAGTCAGTGGAGTTGTTGCATTTCTTTCTGAATGCTGTCCTTTGAGAGATATGCCATTTGGTTTGAAAATGTACATAATTCGAAAGATGCTTTCCTGAGAAAGGAATATACGTTTCTCTCAAAGAGAAGCACGTGATTCAAACACTGCAAAACATTGTTAGAAGAGAATGGAGTCTTCAATTTCTTTCCAAATGCTGTACTTTGAAAGATAAACCCTTTGTTTTGAAAGTGTTCATAATTGCTCAGATGCTTTGCTGACAGACATATACACGTCTCTCTCAAAAGAGAAGTTCTTGCAACAAACAGACAAAGCATTGTTAGAAGTGAAGGGAGTGTTTCATTTCTGAAAGAGGTACGTTGACAGATGAGCTCTCTCTTTGAAACATTTACATAATTCTTCAGAAGCTTTCCTGAGAAACGTACGCGTTACTCTGAAAAGAGATGCATTTGCTTAAAACAGTCCAAAACATTGCTAGAAGTTGTTGCATTTCTTTCTGAAGGCTGTCCTTTGAAGGATATGCCTTTCGTTTTGAAAGTGTACATAAATCTTCAGATGCTTTCCTGGGAAACGCATACCAGATTGTTTCAAAGAACAAGCCCTTGCTTAAAACAGTGCAAAGCATTGATAGATGTGAAAGGAGTGTTCTATTTCTTTATGAAAGCTGTACTTTGAAAGATTAGACCTTTTTTTGAAAGTGTACATCATTCTTCAGATTATTTCCTGTGAAATGTTTATGCCTTTCTCTCAAAAGAGAAGCCATTGTGACAAACAGTGTAAAACATTGCTAGAAGTGAATGGACTGTTCCATATCTTTCTTAATGTTGGACTTTGAAAGATAAGCACTTTGTTTTGAAACTGTACAGAATTCTTCAGATGCTTTCCCCAAAATCGCATATGCTTTTCATTCCAAGAACAAGCACTTGTTTCAAACAGTGCAAAGCATTGCTAGAAGTGAATGGAGTGTTGCCTTTCCTTCTAAATTTTGTACTTTGAAAGATAGGCACTTTCTTTTGCAAGTGTACATAAGCTTTCAGATTCTTTCGTGAGAAACGCATAAACGTTTCTCTCCAAGAACAAGCAATTGCTTCATAGAGTTCAAAGCCTTGTTAGAAGTGAATAGGGTGTTCTATATCTTTCTTAATGTTGTACTTTGAAAGATAAGCTCTTTGTTTTGAAAGTGTACATAATTCTTCAGAGGCTCTCCTGAGAAACACAAACGCGTTTCTCTGAAAAGAGAAGCATTTGCATAAAACACTGCAAAACTTTGCTAGAAGTCAGTGGAGTTGTTGCATTTCTTTCTGAATGCTGTCCTTTGAGAGATATGCCGTTTGGTTTGAAAATGTACATAATTCGAAAGATGCTTTCCTGAGAAAGGAATATACGTTTCTCTCAAAAGAGAAGCACGTGATTCAAACACTGCAAAACATTGTTAGAAGAGAATGGAGTCTTCTATTTCTTTCCAAATGCTGTACTTTGAAAGAAAAACCCTTTGTTTTGAAAGTGTTCATAATTGCTCAGATGCTTTGCTGACAGACATATACACGTCTCTCTCAAAAGGTATGTTCTTGCAACAAACAGACAAAGCATTGTTAGAAGTGAAGGGAGTGTTTCATTTCTGAAAGAGGTACGTTGACAGATGAGCTCTCTCTTTGAAACATTTACATAATTCTTCAGAAGCTTTCCTGAGAAACGTACGCGTTACTCTGAAAAGAGATGCATTTGCTTAAAACAGTCCAAAACATTGCTAGAAGTTGTTGCATTTCTTTCTGAAGGCTGTCCTTTGAAGGATATGCCTTTCGTTTTGAAAGTGTACATAAATCTTCAGATGCTCTCCTGGGAAATGCATACCAGTTAGTTTCAAAGAACAAGCCCTTGCTTAAAACAGTGCAAAGCATTGATAGATGTGAAAGGAGTGTTCTATTTCTTTATGAAAGCTGTACTTTGAAAGATTAGACGTTTTTTTGAAAGTGTACATCATTCTTCAGATTATTTCCTGTGAAATGTTTATGCCTTTCTCTCAAAAGAGAAGCCATGGCGACAAACAGTGTAAAACATTGCTAGAAGTGAATGGACTGTTCCATATCTTTCTTAATGTTGGACTTTGAAAGATAAGCACTTGTTTTGAAACTGTACAGAATTCTTCAGATGCTTTCCCCAAAATCGCATACGCTTTTCATTCCAAGAACAAGCACTTGTTTCAAACAGTGCAAAGCATTGCTAGAAGTGAATGGAGTGTTGCCTTTCCTTCTAAATTTTGTACTTTGAAAGATAGGCACTTTCTTTTGCAAGTGTACATAAGCTTTCAGATTCTTTCGTGAGAAACGCATAAACGTTTCTCTCCAAGAACAAGCAATTGCTTCATAGAGTTCAAAGCCTTGTTAGAAGTGAATAGGGATAAGCACATTGTTTGAAACTGTACAGAATTCTTCAGATGTTTTCCCGAAAATCGCATACGCTTTTCATTCCAAGAACAAGCACATGCTTCAAACAGTGCAAAGCATTGCTAGAAGTGAATGGAGTGTTGCCTTTCCTTCTAAATTCTGTACTTTGAAAGATAGGCACTTTCTTTTGCAAGTGTACATAAGCTTTCAGATTCTTTCGTGAGAAACGCATAAACGTTTCTCTCCAAGAACAAGCAAATGCTTCATAGAGTTCAAAGCCTTGTTAGAAGTGAATAGGGTGTTCTATATCTTTCTTAATGTTGTACTTTGAAAGATAAGCTCTTTGTTTTGAAAGTGTACATAATTCTTCAGAGGCTCTCCTGAGAAACACATATGCGTTTCTCTGAAAAGAGAAGCATTTGCATAAAACACTGAAAAAACTCTGCTAGAAGTCAGTGGAGTTGTTGCATTTCTTTCTGAATGCTGTCCTTTGAGAGATATGCCCTTTGGTTTGAAAATGTACATAATTCGAAAGATGCTTTCCTGAGAAATGAATATACGTTTCTCTCAAAAGAGAAGCACGTGATTCAAACACTGCAAAACATTGTTAGAAGAGAATGGAGTCTTCTATTTCTTTCCAAATGCTGTACTTTGAAAGATAAACCCTTTGTTTTGAAAGTGTTCATAATTGCTCAGATGCTTTGCTGACAGACATATACACGTCTCTCTCAAAAGAGAAGTTCTTGCAACAAACAGACAAAGCATTGTTAGAAGTGAAGGGAGTGTTTCATTTCTGAAAGAGGTACGTTGACAGATGAGCTCTCTCTTTGAAACATTTACATAATTCTTCAGAAGCTTTCCTGAGAAACGTACGCGTTACTCTGAAAAGAGATGCATTTGCTTAAAACAGTCCAAAACAATGCTAGAAGTTGTTGCATTTCTTTCTGAAGGCTGTCCTTTGAAGGATATGCCTTTCGTTTTGAAAGTGTACATAAATCTTCAGATGCTTTCCTGGGAAACGCATACCAGTTTGTTTCAAAGAACAAGCCCTTGCTTAAAACAGTGCAAAGCATTGATAGATGTGAAAGGAGTGTTCTATTTCTTTATGAAAGCTGTACTTTGAAAGATTAGACCTTTTTTTGAAAGTGTATATCATTCTTCAGATTATTTCCTGTGAAATGTTTATGCCTTTCTCTCAAAAGAGAAGCCATGGCGACAAACAGTGTAAAACATTGCTAGAAGTGAATGGACTGTTCCATATCTTTCTTAATGTTGGACTTTGAAAGATAAGCACTTTTATTTGAAACTGTACAGAATTGCTCAGATACTTTCCTGAGATACACATACATGTTTTTCTCAATAAGAGAAGTACTTGTGACAAACAGACAAAGCATTGCTAGAAGTGAATGGAGTGTTCCATATCCTTAGCATTGTTGTACTTTGAATGATAAGCACTTAGTTTTGAAACTGTACAGAATTCTTCAGATGCTTTCCCGAAAATCGCATATGCTTTTCATTCCAAGAACAAGCACATGCTTCAAACAGTGCAATGCATTGCTAGAAGTGAATGGAGTGTTGCCTTTCCTTCTAAATTTTGTACTTTGAAAGATAGGCACTTTCTTTTGCAAGTGTACATAAGCTTTCAGATTCTTTCATCAGAAACGCATAAACGTTTCTCTCCATGAACAATTAATTGCTTCATAGAGTTCAAAGCCTTGTTAGAAGTGAGTAGGGTGTTCTATATCTTTCTTAATGTTCTACTTTGAAAGATAAGGTCTTTGTTTTGAAAGTGTACATAATTCTTCAGAGGCTCTCCTGAGAAACACAAACGCGTTTCTCTGAAAAGAGAAGCATTTGCATAAAACACTGCAAAACTTTGCTAGAAGTCAGTGGAGTTGTTGCATTTCTTTCTGAATGCTGTCCTTTGAGAGATATGCCGTTTGGTTTGAAAATGTACATAATTCGAAAGATGCTTTCCTGAGAAAGGAATATACGTTTCTCTCAAAAGAGAAGCACGTGATTCAAACACTGCAAAACATTGTTAGAAGAGAATGGAGTGTTCTATTTCTTTCCAAATGCTGTACTTTGAAAGAAAAACCCTTTGTTTTGAAAGTGTTCATAATTGCTCAGATGCTTTGCTGACAGACATATACACGTCTCTCTCAAAAGAGAAGTTCTTGCAACAAACAGACAAAGCATTGTTAGAAGTGAAGGGAGTGTTTCATTTCTGAAAGAGGTACGTTGACAGATGAGCTCTCTCTTTGAAACATTTACATAATTCTTCAGAAGCTTTCCTGAGAAACGTACGCGTTACTCTGAAAAGAGATGCATTTGCTTAAAACAGTCCAAAACAATGCTAGAAGTTGTTGCATTTCTTTCTGAAGGCTGTCCTTTGAAGGATATGCCTTTCGTTTTGGAAGTGTACATAAATCTTCAGATGCTTTCCTGGGAAACGCATACCAGATTGTTTCAAAGAACAAGCCCTTGCTTAAAACAGTGCAAAGCATTGATAGATGTAAAAGGAGTGTTCTATTTCTTTATGAAAGCTGTACTTTGAAAGATTAGACGTTTTTTTGAAAGTGTACATCATTCTTCAGATTATTTCCTGTGAAATGTTTATGCCTTTCTCTCTAAAGAGAAGCCATGGCGACAAACAGTGTAAAACATTGCTAGAAGTGAATGGAGTGTTCCATATCTTTCTTAATGTTGTACTTTGAAAGATAAGCACTTTGGTTTGAAAGTGTACATAATTGCTCAGATACTTTCCTGAGATACACATACACGTTTTTTCTCAATAAGAGAAGTACTTGTTACAAACAGACAAAACATTGCTAGAAGTGAATGGAGTGTTCCTTATCTTTAGCATTGTTGTACTTTGAAAGATAAGCACTTTGTTTTGAAACTGTACAGAATTCTTCAGATGCTTTCCCCAAAATCCCATACGCTTTTCATTCCAAGAACAAGCACTTGTTTCAAACAGTGCAAAGCATTGCTAGAAGTGAATGGAGTGTTGCCTTTCCTTCTAAATTTTGTACTTTGAAAGATAGGCACTTTCTTTTGCAAGTGTACATAAGCTTTCAGATTCTTTCGTGAGAAACGCATAAACGTTTCTCTCCAAGAACAAGCAATTGCTTCATAGAGTTCAAAGCCTTGTTAGAAGTGAATAGGGTGTTCTATATCTTTCTTAATGTTGTACTTTGAAAGATAAGCTCTTTGTTTTGAAAGTGTACATAATTCTTCAGATGCTCTCCTGAGAAACACATATGCGTTTCTCTTAAAAGAGAAGCATTTGCATAAAACACTGCAAAACTCTGCTAGAAGTCAGTGGAGTTGTTGCATTTCTTTCTGAATGCTGTCCTTTGAGAGATATGCCGTTTGGTTTGAAAATGTACATAATTCGAAAGATGCTTTCCTGAGAAATGAATATACGTTTCTCTCAAAAGAGAAGCACGTGATTCAAACACTGCAAAACATTGTTAGAAGAGAATGGAGTCTTCTATTTCTTTCCAAATGCTGTACTTTGAAAGAAAAACCCTTTGTTTTGAAAGTGTTCATAATTGCTCAGATGCTTTGCTGACAGACATATACACGTCTCTCTCAAAAGAGAAGTTCTTGCAACAAACAGACAAAGCATTGTTAGAAGTGAAGGGAGTGTTTCATTTCTGAAAGAGGTACGTTGACAGATGAGCTCTCTCTTTGAAACATTTACATAATTCTTCAGAAGCTTTCCTGAGAAACGTACGCGTTACTCTGAAAAGAGATGCATTTGCTTAAAACAGTCCAAAACAATGCTAGAAGTTGTTGCATTTCTTTCTGAAGGCTGTCCTTTGAAGGATATGCCTTTCGTTTTGGAAGTGTATATAAATCTTCAGATGCTTTCCTGGGAAACGCATACCAGATTGTATCAAAGAACAAGCCCTTGCTTAAAACAGTGCAAAGCAGTGATAGATGTGAAAGGAGTGTTCTATTTCTTTATGAAAGCTGTACTTTGAAAGATTAGACGTTTTTTTGAAAGTGTACATCATTCTTCAGATTATTTCCTGTGAAATTTTTATGCCTTTCTCTCAAAAGAGAAGCCATGGCGACAAACAGTGTAAAACATTGCTAGAAGTGAATGGAGTGTTCCATATCTTTCGTAATGTTGTACTTTGAAAGATAAGCACTTTGGTTTGAAAGTGTACATAATTGCTGAGATACTTTCCCCAAAATCGCATATGCTTTTCATTCCAAGAACAAGCCCTTGTTTCAAACAGTGCAAAGCATTGCTAGAAGTGAATGGAGTGTTGCCTTTCCTTCTAAATTTTGTACTTTGAAAGATAGGCACTTTCTTTTGCAAGTGTACATAAGCTTTCAGATTCTTTCGTGAGAAACGCATAAACGTTTCTCTCCAAGAACAAGCAATTGCTTCATAGAGTTCAAAGCCTTGTTAGAAGTGAATAGGGTGTTCTATATCTTTCTTAATGTTGTACTTGAAAGATAAGCTCTTTGTTTTGAAAGTGTACATAATTGCTCAGATACTTTCCTGAGATACACATACACGTTTTTCTCAATAAGAGAAGTACTTGTTACAAACAGACAAAACATTGCTAGAAGTGAATGGAGTGTTCCATATCTTTAGCATTGTTGTACTTTGAAAGATAAGCACTTAGTTTTGAAACTGTACAGAATTCTTCAGATGCTTTCCCGAAAATCGCATACGCTTTTCATTCCAAGAACAAGCACTTGTTTCAAACAGTGCAAAGCATTGCTAGAAGTGAATGGAGTGTTGCCTTTCCTTCTAAATTTTGTACTTTGAAAGATAGGCACTTTCTTTTGCAAGTGTACATAAGCTTTCAGATTCTTTCGTGAGAAACGCATAAACGTTTCTCTCCAAGAACAAGCAATTGCTTCATAGAGTTCAAAGCCTTGTTAGAAGTGAATAGGGTGTTCTATATCTTTCTTAATGTTGTACTTTGAAAGATAAGCTCTTTGTTTTGAAAGTGTACATAATTCTTCAGATGCTCTCCTGAGAAACACATATGCGTTTCTCTGAAAAGAGAAGCATTTGCATAAAACACTGCAAAACTTTGCTAGAAGTCAGTGGAGTTGTTGCATTTCTTTCTGAATGCTGTCCTTTGAGAGATATGCCGTTTGGTTTGAAAATGTACATAATTCGAAAGATGCTTTCCTGAGAAAGGAATATACGTTTCTCTCAAAAGAGAAGCACGTGATTCAAACACTGCAAAACATTGTTAGAAGAGAATGGAGTCTTCTATTTCTTTCCAAATGCTGTACTTTGAAAGAAAAACCCTTTGTTTTGAAAGTGTTCATAATTGCTCAGATGCTTTGCTGACAGACATATACACGTCTCTCTCAAAAGAGAAGTTCTTGCAACAAACAGACAAAGCATTGTTAGAAGTGAAGGATTGTTTCATTTCTGAAAGAGGTACGTTGACAGATGAGCTCTCTCTTTGAAACATTTACATAATTCTTCAGAAGCTTTCCTGAGAAACGTACGCGTTACTCTGAAAAGAGATGCATTTGCTTAAAACAGTCCAAAACATTGCTAGAAGTTGTTGCATTTCTTTCTGAAGGCTGTCCTTTGAAGGATATGCCTTTCGTTTTGAAAGTGTACATAAATCTTCAGATGCTTTCCTGGGAAACGCATACCAGTTTGTTTCAAAGAACAAGCCCTTGCTTAAAACAGTGCAAAGCATTGATAGATGTGAAAGGAGTGTTCTATTTCTTTATGAAAGCTGTACTTTGAAAGATTAGACCTTTTTTTGAAAGTGTATATCATTCTTCAGATTATTTCCTGTGAAATGTTTATGCCTTTCTCTCAAAAGAGAAGCCATTGCGACAAACAGTGTAAAACATTGCTAGAAGTGAATGGAGTGTTCCATATCTTTCTTAATGTTGGACTTTGAAAGATAAGCACTTTGTTTTGAAACTGTACACAATTCTTCAGATGCTTTCCCCAAAATCGCAAATGCTTTTCATTCCAAGAACAAGCACTTGTTTCAAACAGTGCAAAGCATTGGTAGAAGTGAATGGAGTGTTGCCTTTCCTTCTAAATTTTGTACTTTGAAAGATAGGCACTTTCTTTTGCAAGTGTACATAAGCTTTCAGATTCTTTCGTGAGAAACGCATAAACGTTTCTCTCCAAGAACAAGCAATTGCTTCATAGAGTTCAAAGCCTTGTTAGAAGTGAATAGGGTGTTCTATATCTTTCTTAATGTTGTACTTTGAAAGATAAGCTCTTTGTTTTGAAAGTGTACATAATTCTTCAGAGGCTCTCCTGAGAAACACAAACGCGTTTCTCTTAAAAGAGAAGCATTTGCATAAAACACTGCAAAACTTTGCTAGAAGTCAGTGGAGTTGTTGCATTTCTTTCTGAATGCTGTCCTTTGAGAGATATGCCGTTTGGTTTGAAAATGTACATAATTCGAAAGATGCTTTCCTGAGAAATGTATATACGTTTCTCTCAAAAGAGAAGCACGTGATTCAAACACTGCAAAACATTGTTAGAAGAGAATGGAGTGTTCTATATCTTTCCAATGCTGTACTTTGAAAAAAAACCCTTTGTTTTGAAAGTGTTCATAATTGCTCAGATGCTTTGCTGACAGACATATACACGTCTCTCTCAAAAGAGAAGTTCTTGCAACAAACAGACAAAGCATTGTTAGAAGTGAAGGGAGTGTTTCATTTCTGAAAGAGGTACGTTGACAGATGAGCTCTCTCTTTGAAACATTTACATAATTCTTCAGAAGCTTTCCTGAGAAACGTACGCGTTACTCTGAAAAGAGATGCATTTGCTTAAAACAGTCCAAAACAATGCTAGAAGTTGTTGCATTTCTTTCTGAAGGCTGTCCTTTGAAGGATATGCCTTTCGTTTTGAAAGTGTACATAAATCTTCAGATGCTTTCCTGGGAAACGCATACCAGTTTGTTTCAAAGAACAAGCCCTTGCTTAAAACAGTGCAAAGCATTGATAGATGTGAAAGGAGTGTTCTATTTCTTTATGAAAGCTGTACTTTGAAAGATTAGACCTTTTTTTGAAAGTGTACATCATTCTTCAGATTATTTCCTGTGAAATGTTTATGCCTTTCTCTCAAAAGAGAAGCCATTGCCACAAACAGTGTAAAACATTGCTAGAAGTGAATGGACTGTTCCATATCTTTCTTAATGTTGGACTTTGAAAGATAAGCACTTTGTTTTGAAACTGTACAGAATTCTTCAGATGCTTTCCCCAAAATCGCATATGCTTTTCATTCCAAGAACAAGCACTTGTTTCAAACAGTGCAAAGCATTGCTAGAAGTGAATGGAGTGTTGCCTTTCCTTCTAAATTTTGTACTTTGAAAGATAGGCACTTTCTTTTGCCAGTGTACATAAGCTTTCAGATTCTTTCGTGAGAAACGCATAAACGTTTCTCTCCAAGAACAAGCAATTGCTTCATAGAGTTCAAAGCCTTGTTAGAAGTGAATAGGGTGTTCTATATCTTTCTTAATGTTGTACTTTGAAAGATAAGCTCTTTGTTTTGAAAGTGTACATAATTCTTCAGATGCTCTCCTGAGACACAAACGCGTTTCTCTGAAAAGAGAAGCATTTGCATAAAACACTGCAAAACTCTGCTAGAAGTGAGTGGAGTTGTTGCATTTCTTTCTGAATGCTGTCCTTTGAGAGATATGCCGTTTGGTTTGAAAATGTACATAATTCGAAAGATGCTTTCCTGAGAAATGAATATACGTTTCTCTCAAAAGAGAAGCACGTGATTCAAACACTGCAAAACATTGTTAGAAGAGAATGGAGTGTTCTATTTCTTTCCAAATGCTGTACTTTGAAAGAAAACCCTTTGTTTTGAAAGTGTTCATAATTGCTCAGATGCTTTGCTGACAGACATATACACGTCTCTCTCAAAAGAGAAGTTCTTGCAACAAACAGACAAAGCATTGTTAGAAGTGAAGGGAGTGTTTCATTTCTGAAAGAGGTACGTTGACAGATGAGCTCTCTCTTTGAAACATTTACATAATTCTTCAGAAGCTTTCCTGAGAAACGTACGCGTTACTCTGAAAAGAGATGCATTTGCTTAAAACAGTCCAAAAATTGTTCGAAGTTGTTGCATTTCTTTCTGAAGGCTGTCCTTTGAAGGATATGCCTTTAGTTTTGAAAGTGTACATAAATCTTCAGATGCTTTCCTGGGAAACGCATACCAGTTTGTTTCAAAGAACAAGCCCTTGCTTAAAACAGTGCAAAGCATTGATAGATGTGAAAGGAGTGTTCTATTTCTTTATGAAAGCTGTACTTTGAAAGATTAGACCTTTTTTTGAAAGTGTATATCATTCTTCAGATTATTTCCTGTGAAATGTTTATTCCTTTCTCTCAAAAGAGAAGCCATTGCGACAAACAGTGTAAAACATTGCTAGAAGTGAATAGACTGTTCCATATCTTTCTTAATGTTGGACTTTGAAAGATAAGCACTTTGTTTTGAAACTGTACACAATTCTTCAGATGCTTTCCCCAAAATCGCAAATGCTTTTCATTCTAAGAACAAGCACTTGTTTCAAACAGTGCAAAGCATTGCTAGAAGTGAATGGATTGTTGCCTTTCCTTCTAAATTTTGTACTTTGAAAGACAGGCACATTCTTTTGCAAGTGTACATAAGCTTTCAGATTCTTTCATGAGAAACGCATAAACGTTTCTCTCCAAGAACAAGCAATTGCTTCATAGAGTTCAAAGCCTTGTTAGAAGTGAATAGGGTGTTCTATATCTTTCTTAATGTTGTATTTGAAAGATAAGCTCTTTGTTTTGAAAGTGTACATAATTCTTCAGAGGCTCTCCTGAGAAACACAAACGCGTGTCTCTTAAAAGAGATGCATTTGCATAAAACACTGCAAAACTTTGCTAGAAGTCAGTGGAGTTGTTGCATTTCTTTCTGAATGCTGTCTTATGAGAGATATGCCGTTTGGTTTGAAAATGTACATAATTCGAAAGATGCTTTCCTGAGAAATGTATATACGTTTCTCTCAAAAGAGAAGCACGTGATTCAAACACTGCAAAACATTGTTAGAAGAGAATGGAGTGTTCTATATCTTTCCAATGCTGTACTTTGAAAAAAAACCCTTTGTTTTGAAAGTGTTCATAATTGCTCAGATGCTTTGCTGACAGACATATACACGTCTCTCTCAAAAGAGAAGTTCTTGCAACAAACAGACAAAGCATTTTTAGAAGTGAAAAGAGTGTTTAATTTCTGAAAGAGGTACGTTGACAGATGAGCTCTCTCTTTGAAACATTTACATAATTCTTCAGAAGCTTTCCTGAGAAACATACGCGTTACTCTGAAAAGAGATGCATTTGCTTAAAACAGTCCAAAACAATGCTAGAAGTTGTTGCATTTCTTTCTGAAGGCTGTCCTTTGAAGGATATGCCTGTCGTTTTGAAAGTGTACATAAATCTTAAGATGCTTTCCTGGGAAACGCATACCAGTTTGTTTCAAAGAACAATCCCTTGCTTAAAACAGTGCAAAGCATTGATAGATGTGAAAGGAGTGTTCTATTTCTTTATGAAAGCTGTACTTTGAAAGATTATACCTTTTTTTGAAAGTGTATATCATTCTTCAGATTATTTCCTGTGAAATGTTTATTCCTTTCTCTCAAAAGAGAAGCCATTGCGACAAACAGTGTAAAACATTGCTAGAAGTGAATGGACTGTTCCATATCTTTCTTAATGTTGGACTTTGAAAGATAAGCACTTTGTTTTGAAACCGTACACAATTCTTCAGATGCTTTCCCCAAAATCGCAAATGCTTTTCATTCCAAAAACAAGCACTTGTTTCAAACAGTGCAAAGCATTGCTAGAAGTGAATGGATTGTTGCCTTTCCTTCTAAATTTTGTACTTTGAAAGACAGGCACTTTCTTTTGCAAGTGTACATAAGCTTTCAGATTCTTTCGTGAGAAACGCATAAACGTTTCTCTCCAAGAACAAGCAATTGCTTCATAGAGTTCAAAGCCTTGTTAGAAGTGAATAGGGTGTTCTATATCTTTCTTAATGTTGTATATTGAAAGATGAGCTCTTTGTTTTGAAAGTGTACATAATTCTTCAGAGGCTCTCCTGAGAAACACAAACGCGTGTCTCCTAAAAGAGAAGCATTTGCATAAAACACTGCAAAACTTTGGTAGAAGTTAGTGGAGTTGTTGCATTTCTTTCTGTATGCTGTCCTATGAGAGATATGCCATTTGGTTTGAAAATGTACATATTTCAAAAGATGCTTTCCGGAGAAATGTATATACGTTTCTCTCAAAAGAGAAGCACGTGATTCAAACACTGCAAAACATTGTTAGAAGGGAATGGAGTGTTCTATATCTTTCCAATACTGTACTTTGAAAAAACACCCTTTGTTTTGAAAGTGTTCATAATTGCTCACATGCTTTGCTGACAGACATATACACGTCTCTCTCAAAAGAGAAGTTCTTGCAACAAACAGACAAAGCATTGTTAGAAGTGAAAAGAGTGTTTCATTTCTGAAAGAGGTACTTTGACAGATGAGCTCTCTCTTTGAAACATTTCCATAATTCTTCAGAAGCTTTCCTGAGAAACGTACGCGTTATTCTGAAAAGAGATTCATTTGCTTAAAACCGTCCAAAACATTGGTAGAAGTTGTTGCATTTCTTTCTGAAGGCTGTCCTTTGAAGGATATGCATTTAGTTTTGAAAGTGTACATAAATCTTCAGATGCTTTCCTGGGAAACGCATACCAGTTTGTTTCAAAGAACAAGCCCTTGCTTAAAACAGTGCAAAGCATTGATAGATGTGAAAGGCGTGTTCTATTTCTTTATGAAAGCTGTACTTTGAAAGATTAGACCTTTTTTTGAAAGTGTACATCATTCTTCAGATTATTTTCTGTGAAATGTTAATGCCTTTCTCTCAAAAGAGAAGCCATTGCCACAAACAGTGTAAAACATTGCTAGAAGTGAATGGACTGTTCCAAGTCTTTCTTAATTTTGGACTGTGAAAGATAAGCACTTTGTTTTGAAACTGTACAGAATTCTTCAGATGCTTTCCCCAAAATCACATATGCTTTTCATTCCAAGAACAAGCACTTGTTTCAAACAGTGCAAAGCATTGGTAGAAGTGAATGGATTGTTGCCTTTCCTTCTAAATTTTGTACTTTGAAAGATATGCACTTTCTTTTGCCAGTGTACATAAGCTTTCAGATTCTTTCGTGAGAAACGCATAAACGTTTCTCTCCAAGAACAAGCAATTGCTTCATAGAGTTCAAAGCCTTGTTAGAATGGAATAGGGTGTTCTATATCTTTCTTAATGTTGTACCTTGAAAGATATGCTCTTTGTTTTGAAAGTGTACATAATTCTTCAGATGCTCTCCTGAGAAACAAATTTGTGTGTCTCTTAAAAGAGAAGCATTTGCATAAAAAACTGCAAAACTCTGGTAGAAGTGAGTGGAGTTGTTGCATTTCTTTCTGAATGCTGTCCTTTGAGAGATATGCCCTTTGGTTTGAAAATGTACATAATTCGAAAGATGCTTTCCTGAGAAATGAATATACGTTTCTCTCAAAAGAGAAGCACGTGATTCAAACACTGCAAAACATTGTTAGAAGAGAATGGGGTGTTCTATTTCTTTCCAAATGCTGTACTTTGAAAGAAAAACCCTTTGTTTTGAAAGTGTTCATAATTGCTCAGATGCTTTGCTGACAGACATATACATGTCTCTCTCAAAAGAGAAGTTCTTGCAACAAACAGACAAAGCATTGTTAGAAATGAAGGGAGTGTTTCTTTTTTTTTTTTTTACCAGTCTCATATAGTTTTATTTTGAGTGTCAGGTTTGTTATATACCATTTAATTTAAAGTACATCGTACAACATGAAAACCTTGATATTGTGGCCAGGAAAATGGCTCAGTATTTTAAGGTATTTTGACATGAATCCTAATGACCTGAGTTTAATGACCTGAGTTTAATTTTTAGAATCAACATGGTGGAAGGCAAGAACTCCTACATGTAATCTTCTGACCTTCATTCACATATTGTACTGTGGCAAATATACACACTGACACACAAACATACACAACAGACACACAAAACACATAAATACATTTGTACACATGTACACATACACAGAGATACACAGGCACACAAATATCAAATGCACAGGCTCCAAATAATACATAAATATACACATAATCACACTAAATAAATATTATTTAAATTAAAATATAAAACCTTGTTATATATCTCAGGTTAATATATTTTTCAAATATCTTTATTAAAAGCATTTTTCTCACAGGATAAAAGTTATCACCTAAAAGAAAATAACAATAATTTACCTTCAACCCAAACACTCTTTATAATGTATCACTTGTCAACTATGAATAGCTAGAAAATATGCAGTAGAAAAAACCCCAAGGAAACAACAACATCTCATATTTTCTTGAATACATACTTTTTAATAATAAAATAATAAAAGAACCATTTTTTAATAAATACATGAGCATGCTTGTTTACTTTTTGTGGCTTATATTGCCTTGTGTGGGTGCTATTTTCTAGGCCATAAAAGGTTTCAACAATAGAATTTTTCTTTTTTTTTTTTAAATATAAAATATTGTATTTATATTTTGTTTTTTGTTTTTTTTTTCATCTACTTCCCTCCTCCTCCCCCTTCCCTCCCCTCCTCCTCCCCCTTCCCTCCCCCCCTTCTCCCCCTTCCCTCCCCTCCCCTCCACCCATACCTCCCCTCCCTCCCTCTCAAGGCCAAGGAGCCATCAGAGTTACCCACTCTATGCTAAGACCAAGGTCCTCCCAACTCCCCCCCCAGTCCAGGAAGGTGATCGACCAAGCTGAGAAGGCTCCCACAGAGCCCGTCCATGCAGAAGAACCAGAGCCCAGCACCATTGTCTTTTGCTTCTCAGTCAGCCCCCATTGTTGGCCACATTCAGAGAGACGGGTTTGGTCGCATGATCCATCAGTCCCATTCCAACTGGGGTTGGTGATCTTCCATTAGTTCTGTCCCACCATCTCCATGAGTGAACGCACCCCTCTAGTTCCTGACTTTCTCCTTCATGTTCTCGCTCCTTCTGCTGCTCAT
The DNA here is from genome assembly GCF_903992535.2 of Arvicola amphibius. Lineage (NCBI taxonomy): Eukaryota > Metazoa > Chordata > Mammalia > Rodentia > Cricetidae > Arvicola > Arvicola amphibius. The sequence continues at coordinate 5,944 of NW_024582226.1, read as the reverse complement.
CAGGTCCTTGGGAGCTCAGTCCAGTGCTCCAATGTGGGGCTCAGTCACCTTCCCCATCTGTCGCCAGCTGGAGGTTCCCTCACGGTCCTGACTTTCTTTCTCATGTTCTCTCTCCTTCTGCTCCTCATCAGGACCTTGGGAGCTCAATCCGGTGCTCCAATGTGGGGCTCTGTCATTTTCTTCATCTATCGTCAGGTGGAGGTTCTATGGTGATATGCAAGAAATTCATCAGTATGGCTATAGGAACTGGCCTTTTCAGGCTCCCTCTCCTCAGCTGCCCAAGGAACTAACTGGGGGCGTCTCCCTGAAAACCTGGGAACCCCTCTAGGGTCAAGTCTCTTGACAACCCTCAGGTAGCTCCTTAAATTAAGATAAATGCTTCCCTGCTCCCATATTCACCCTTCCTATATCCCAAGCACCCCATTCTTCCGAGCTCACCCCATTCTCCCCTTCACACTTTTCTCTCCCCATCCTCCCTTGGCCCAGTCTCACCCAACCCTCAAGTTCCCAATTTTGCCTGGCCATCGTGTCTACTTCCAATATCCAGGAGGATTACTATATCCTTTTTTGGGAATTCACCTTCTTATTATCTTCTCAAGGATCCCAAATTTTTAGGTTCGATGTTCTTTAATTATGGCTAGAAACCGATTATGAGTGAGTACATCCCATGTTCATCTTTTTGGGTCTGGGTTATCTCACTCAGAATAGTGTTTTCTATTTCCATCCATTTGCCTGCAAAATTCAAGATGTCATTGTTTTTTACCGCTGAGTAGTATTCTAGCATGTATATATTCCACAGTTTCTTCATCCATTCTTCCACTGAAGGGCATCTAGGCTGTCTCCAGGATCTGGCTATTACAAATAATGCTGCTATGAACATAGATGAGCATATGCTTTTGTTGTATGATTGGGCATCTCTTGGGTAGAGAAACAATCTGGTATGTTTTGGACTGTTTTAAGCAAATGCATCTCTTTTCAGAGTAATACGTACGTTTCTCAGGAAAGCTTCTGAAGAATTATGTAAATGTTTCAAAGAGAGAGCTCATCTGTCAACGTACCTCTTTCAGAAATGAAACACTCCCTTCACGTCTAACAATGCTTTGTCTGTTTGTTACAAGAACTTCTCTTTTGAGAGAGACGTGTATATGTCTGTCAGCAAAGCATCTGAGCAATTATGAACACTTTCAAGACAAAGGGTTTTTCTTTCAAAGTACAGCATCTGGAAAGAAATAGAACACTCCATTCTCTTCTAACAATGTTTTGCAGTGTTTGAATCACGTGCTTCTCTTTTGAGAGAAACGTATATTCCTTTCTCAGGAAAGCATCTTTCGAATTATGTCCATTTTCAAACCAAACGGCATATCTCTCAAAGGACAGCATTCAGAAAGAAATGCAACAACTCCACTCACTTCTAGCAGAGTTTTGCAGTGTTTTATGCAAATGCTTCTCTTTTAAGAGAAACGCATATGTGTTTCTCAGGAGAGCATCTGAAGAATTATGTACACTTTCAAAACAAAGAGCTCATCTTTCAATATACAACATTAAGAAAGATATAGAACACCCTATTCACTTCTAACAAGGCTTTGAACTCTATGAAGCAATTGCTTGTTCTTGGAGAGAAACGTTTATGCGTTTCTCACGAAAGAATCTGAAAGCTTATGTACACTTGCAAAAGAAAGTGCCTGTCTTTCAAAGTACAAAATTTAGAAGGAAAGGCAACACTGCATTCACTTCTAGCAATGCTTTGCACTGTTTGAAACAAGTGCTTGTTCTTGGAATGAAAAGCATATGCGATTTTGGGGAAAGCATCTGAAGAATTCTGTACAGTTTCAAAACAAAGTGCTTATCTTTCAAAGTACAACAATGCTAAAGATATGGAACACTCCATTCACTTCTAGCAATGTTTTGTCTGTTTGTAACAAGTACTTCTCTTATTGAGAAAAACGTGTATGTGTATCTCAGGAAAGTATCTGAGCAATTATTATCAAGAACTTCTATTTTGAGAGAGACGTGTATATGTCTGTCAGCAAAGCATCTGAGCAATTATGAACACTTTCAAAACACAGGGTTTTTCTTTCAAAGTACAGCATTTGGAAAGATATAGAACACCCCATTCTCTTCTAACAATGTTTTGCAGTGATTGAATCACGTGCTTCTCTTTTGAGAGAAACGTATATTCATTTCTCAGGAAAGCATCTTTGGAATTATGTACATTTTCAAACCAAAGGGCATATCTCTCATAGGACAGCATTCAGAAAGAAATGCAACAACTCCACTGACTTCCAGCAAAGTTTTGCAGTGTTTTATGCAAATGCTTCTCTTTTCAGAGAAAGGCGTTTGTGTTTCTCAGGAGAGCCTCTGAAGAATTATGTACACTTTCAAAACAAAGAGCTCATCTTTAAATATACAACATTAAGAAAGATATAGAACACCCTATTCACTTCTAACAAGGCTTTGAACTCTATGAGGCAATTGCTTGTTCTTGGAGAGAAACGTTTATGCGTTTCTCACGAAAGAATCTGAAAGCTTATGTACACTTGCAAAAGAAAGTGCCTGTCTTTCAAAGTACAAAATTTAGAAGGAAAGGCAACAATCCATTCACTTCTAGCAATGCTTTGTACGGTTTGAAACAAGTGCTTGTTCTTGGAATGAAAAGCATATGCGATTTTGGGGAAAGCATCTGAAGAATTCTGTACAGTTTCAAAACAAAGTGCTTATCTTTCACAGTCCAACATTAAGAAAGTTATGGAACAGTCCATTCACTTCTAGCAATGTTTTACACTGTTTGTGGCCATGGCTTCTCTTTTGAGAGAAAGGCATAAACATTTCACAGGAAATAATCTGAAGAATGATGTACACTTTCAAAAAAACGTCTAATCTTTCAAAGTACAGCTTTCATAAAGAAATAGAACACTCCTTTCACATCTATCAATGCTTTGCACTGTTTTAAGCAAGGGCTTGTTCTTTGAAACAAACTGGTATGCGTTTCCCAGGAACGCATCTGAAGATTTATGTACACTTTCAAAACGAAAGGCATATCCTTCAAAGGACAGCCTTCAGAAAGAAATGCAACAACTTCTAGCAATGTTTTGGACTGTTTAAGCAAATGCATCTCTTTTCAGAGTAACGCGTACGTTTCTCAGGAAAGCTTCTGAAGAATTATGTAAATGTTTCAAAGAGTGAGCTCATCTGTCAATGTACCTCTTTCAGAAATGAAACACTCCCTTCACTTCTAACAGTGCTTGGTCTGTTTGTTGCAAGAACTTCTTTTTTGAGAGAGACGTGTATATGTCTGTCAGCAAAGCATCTGAAAAATTATGAACACTTTCAAAACAAAGGGTTTTTCTTTCAAAGTACAGCATTTGGAAAGATGTAGAACACCCCATTCTCTTCTAACAATGTTTTGCAGTGTTTGAATCACGTGCTTCTCTTTTGAGAGAAACGTATATTCCTTTCTCAGGAAAGCATCTTTCGAATTATGTATATTTTCAAACCAAAGGGCATATCTCTCAAAGGACAGCATTCAGAAAGAAATGCAACAACTCCACTGACTTCTAGCAAAGTTTTGTAGTGTTTTATGCAAATGCTTCTCTTTTCAGAGAAAGGCGTTTGTGTTTCTCAGGAGAGCCTCTGAAGAATTATGTACACTTTCAAAACAAAGAGCTCATCTTTCAATATACAACATTAAGAAAGATATAGAACACCCTATTCACTTCTAACAAGGCTTTGAACACTATGAGGCAATTGCTTGTTCTTGGAGAGAAACGTTTATGCGTTTCTCATGAAAGAATGTGAAAGCTTATGTACACTTGCAGAGTAAAGTGCCTGTCTTTCAAAGTACAAATTTAGAAGGAAAGGCAACAATCCATTCACTTCTAGCAATGCTTTGCACTGTTTGAAACAAGTGCTTGTTCTTGGAATGAAAAGCATATGCGATTTTTCAGAAAGCACCTGAAGAATTCTGTACAGTTTCAAAACAAAGTGCTTATCTTTCAAAGTACAACATTAAGAAACATATGGAACAGTCCATTCACTTCTAGCAATGTTTTACACTGTTTGTCGCAATGGCTTCTCTTTTGAGAGAAAGGCATTAACATTTCACAGGAAATAATCTCAAGAATGATGTACACTTTCAAAAAAAGTTCTAATCTTTCAAAGTACAGCTTTCATAAAGAAATAGAACACTCCTTTCACATCTATCAATGCTTTGCACTGTTTTAAGCAAGGGCTTGTTCTTTGAAACAAACTGGTATGCGTTTCCCAGGAAAGCATCTTAAGATTTATGTACACTTTCAAAACGAAAGGCATATCCTTCAAAGGACAGCCTTCAGAAAGAAATGCAACAACTTCTAGCATTGTTTTGGACTGTTTTAAGCAAATGCATCTCTTTTCAGAGTAACACGTACGTTTGTCAGGAAAGCTTCTGAAGAATTATGTAAATGTTTCAAAGAGAGAGCTCATCTGTCAACGTACCTCTTTCAGAAATGAAACACTTTTTTCACTTCTAAAAATGCTTTGTCTGTTTGTTGCAAGAAATTTTCTTTTGAGAGAGACGTGTATATGTCTGTCAGAAAGCATCTGAGCAATTATGAACACTTTCAAAACAAAGGGTTTATCTTTCAAATTACAGCATTTGGAAAGAAATCAAAGACTCCATTCTCTTCTAACAATGTTTTGCAGTGTTTGAATCATGTGCTTCTCTTTTGAGAGAAACGTATTTTCATTTCTCAGGAAAGCATCTTACGAATTATGTACATTTTCAAACCAAACGGCATATCTCTCATAGGACAGCATTCAGAAAGAAATGCAACAACTCCACTGACTTCTAGCAAAGTTTTGCAGTGTTTTATGCAAATGCTTCTCTTTTCAGAGAAACGCGTTTGTATTTCTCCGGAGATCCTCTGAAGAATTATGTACACTTTCAAAACAAAGAGCTTATCTTTCAAAGTACAACATTAAGAAAGATATAGAACACCCTATTCACTTCTAACAAGGCTTTGAACTCTATGAAGCAATTGCTTGTTCTTGGAGAGAAACATTTATGCGTTTCTCACGAAAGAATCTGAAAGCTTATGTACACTTGCAAAAGAAAGTGCCTATCTTTCAAAGTACAAAATTTAGAAGGAAAGGCAACACTGCATTCACTACTAGCAATGCTTTGCACTGTTTGAAACAAGTGCTTGTTCTTGGAATGAAAAGCGTATGGGATTTTTGGGAAAGCATCTGAAGAATTCTGTACAGTTTCAAAACAAATTGCTTATCTTTCAAAGTACAAAAATTCTAAAGATATGGAACACTCCATTCACTTCTAGCAATGTTTTTTCTGTTTGTAACAAGTACTTCGCTTATTGAGAAAAACGTGTATGTGTATCTCAGGAAAGTATCTGAGCAATTATGTACACTTTCAAAACAAAGTGCTTATCTTTCAAAGTACAACATTAAGAAAGATATGGAACACTCCAGTCACTTCTAGCAATGTTTTACACTGTTTGTCGCCATGGCTTCTCTTTTGAGAGAAAGGCATAAACATTTCACAGGAAATAATCTGAAGAATGATGTACACTTTCAAAAAAAGGTCTAATCTTTCAAATCACAGCTTTCATGAAGAAATAATACACTCCTTTCTCATCTATCAATGCTTTGTACTGTTTTAAGCAAGGGCTCGTTCTTTGAAACAATCTGGTATATGTTTCCCAGGAAAGCATCTGAAGATTTATGTACACTTCCAAAACGAAGGCATATCCTTCAAAGGACAGCTTTCAGAAAGAAATGCAACAACTTCTAGCATTGTTTTGGACTGTTTTAAGCAAATGCATCTCTTTTCAGAGTAACGCGTACGTTTCTCAGGAAAGCTTCTGAAGAATTATGTAAATGTTTCAAAGAGAGTGCTCATCTGTCAACGTACATCTTTCAGAAATGAAACACTCCCTTCATTTCTAACAAT
>NW_024582225.1:0-34568 GCF_903992535.2 Arvicola amphibius | reverse complement strand
GTAATTCAAGAAATTTCCTTTGAAAGTGTACTTAGTTCTTTAGAAACTTGAGATAGAAACACACAAGCATTTCTCTCAAAGAGAAACACTTGCAGTTAACAGTGTAAAACTTTGTTAGAAGGGAATGGTGTGTTGCATTTCTGTTTAAATTCTGTAGTTTGAAAGATAAGTACTTTCTTCGGAAGTATACTTATTTTTTACGAAGGTTGCCATAGAAACGCACATGCGTTTTTCTCAAAAGAGGAGTACTTGTTCCTAACAGTGTAAAGCATTGTTAGCAGGGAATGGTGTGTTGCATTTCTGTTCAAATGTTGTAGTTTGAAAGATAAGCAATTTCCTTTGAAAGTATACTTATTTTTTAAGAAGGTTGAGATAGAAACGCACATGCATTTTTCTCAAAAGATGAGCACTTGCTTCTAAAAGTGTAAAGCATTCTTAGAATGGACTGGAGTATTGCTTTTCTGTCTACATGCTGTACTTTGAAAGATAAGCATTTCTGTCTAAATGCTTTAGTTGAAATTGAAGCACTTTCCTTTGAAAGTGTACTTATTTCTTTAGAAAGTTCAGATAGAAACGCACAAGCATTTCTCTCAAAAGAGAAACACTTGTAACTAACAGTGTAAAGCATTGTTAGAAGGGAATGGTGTGTTGCATTTCTATTCAAATGCTGTAGTTTAAAAGATAAGCTCTTTCTTTTTAAGGTATACTTATTTTTTTAGAAGGTTGAGATAGAAAGGCACATGCGTTTTTCTCAAAGACGAGCACTTGCTTCTAACAGAGTAAAGCATTGTTAGAATGGACTGGAGTATTGCTTTTCTGTCTACATGCTGTACTTTGAAAGATAAGCATTTCTATCTACATGCTTTAGTTGTAATTCAAGAAATTTCCTTTGAAAGTGTACTTAGTTCTTTAGAAACTTGAGATAGAAACACACAAGCGTTTCTCTCAAAAGAGAAACACTTGCAGTTAACAGTGTAAAGCATTGTTAGAAGGGAATGGTGTGTTGCATTTCTGTTAAATGCTGTAGTTTAAAAAATAAGTACTTTCTTTTAAAGTATACTTATTTTTTAAGAAGGTTGATATAGAAACGCACATACGTTTTTCTCAAAAGATGAACACTTTTTCCTACCAGTGTAAAGCATTGTTAGAATGCAATACAGTATGAATTTTCTGTCTACGTGTTGTACTTTTAAAAATAAGCATTTCTGTCTAAATGCTTTAGCTGAAATTGAAGCACTTTCCTTTGAAAGTGTATTTATTTTTTTAGAAACTTCAGATAGAAACACACAGCTCTTTCTCAAAAGAGAAACACTTGCAGTTAACGTTGTAAAGCATTGTTAGAATGGACTGGAGTATTGCTTTTCTGTCTACATGCTGTACTTTGAAAGATAATCATTTCTGTCTAAATTCCTTAGTTGAAATTGAAGCACTTTCCTTTGAAAGTGTACTTATTTCTTTAGAAACTTCAGATAGGAACACACAGGCATTTCTCTAAAAGAGGAACACTTGCAACTAACAGTGTCAAGAATTGTTAGCAGGGAATGGTGTGTTGCATTTCTATTCAATTGCTGTAGTTTAAAAGATAAGCTCTTTCTTTTTAAGGTATACTTATTTTTTTAGAAGAATGAGATAGAAAGGCACATGCGTTTTTATCAAAAGATGAGCACTTGCTTCTAACAGTGTAAAGCATTGTTAGAATGGAATGGAGTATTGCTTTTCTGTCTACATGCTGTACTTTGAAAGATAAGCATTTTTGTCTAAATGCTTTTGTTGAAATTGAAGCACTTTCCTTTGAAAGTGTACTTATTTCTTTAGAAACTTGAGATAGAAACACACATGCGTTTCTCTCAAACAGAAACACTGGCAGATAACAGTGTAAAGAATTGTGAGAAGGGAATTGTGTGATGCATTTCTGCTGAAATGCTGTAGTTTAAAAGATAAGTACTTTCTTCGGAAGTATACTTATTTTTCAAGAAGGTTGCAATAGAAATGCACATGCGTTTTTCTCAAAAGATGAGCACTTGTTCCTAACAGTGTAAAACATTGTTAGCAGGGAATGGTGTGTTGCATTTCTGTTGAAATGCTGTAGATTGAAAGATAAGCACTTTTCTTTGTAAGGATACTTATTTTTTTAGAAGGTTGAGATAGAAAGGCATATGCGTTTGTTTCAAAAGATGAGCACTTGCTCCTAACAGTTTAAAGCATTTTTAGAATGGAATATAGTATTGATTATCTGTCTACATGCTGTATTTTGAAAGATAAGCATTTCTGTCTAAATGCTTTAGTTGAAATTGAAGCACTTTCCTTTGAAAGTGTACTTATTTTTTTAGAAAATTCAGATAGAAACACACAGCTCTTTCTCAAAAGAGAAACACTTGCAACTAACAGTGTATAGCATTTTTAGAAGGGAATGGTGTGTTGCATTTCTGTTTAAATTCTGTAGTTTGAAAGATAAGTACTTTCTTTGGAAGTATACTTATTTTTTAAGAAGGTTGCAATAGAAACACACATGCGTTTTTCTCAAAAGAAGAGCACTTGTTCCTAACAGTGTAAAGCATTGTTAGCAGGGAATGGTGTGTTGCATTTCTGTTCAAATGCTGTAGTTTGAAAGATAAGCACTTTCCTTTGATAGTATACTTATTTTTTTAGAAGGCTGAGATAGAAAGGCACATGTGTTTTTCTCAAGACGAGCACTTGCTTCTAACAGTGTAAAGCATTGTTAGAATGGACTGGAGTGTTGCTTTTCTGTCTACATGCTGTACTTTGCAAGATAAGCATTGCTGTCTAAATGCTTTAGTTGAAATTGAAGCACTTTCCTTTGAAAGTGTCCTTATTTCTTTAGAAACTTGAGATAGAAACACACAAGCGTTTCTCTCAAAAGAGAAACACTTGCAGTTAACGTTGTAAAGCATTGTTAGAAGGGAATGGTATGTTGCATTTCTGTTTAAATGCTGTAGTTTGAAAGATAAGCATTTCTGTCTAAATGCTTTACTTGAAATTGAAGCACTTTCCTTTGAAAGTGTACTTATTTCTTTAGAAACTTGAGATAGAAACACACAGGCATTTCTCTCAAAAGCGAAACACTTGCAACTAACAGGGTAAAGCATTGTTAGCAGGGAATGGTGTGTTGCATTTCTATTCAAATGCTGTAGTTTAAAAGATAAGCACTTTCTTTTTAAGTTGTACTTATTTTTTTAGAAGGTTAAGATAGAAAGGCACATGCGTTTTTCTCAAAAGATGAGCACTTGATCCTAACAGTGTAAAGCATTTTTAGAATGGAATATAGTATTGATTTTCTGTCTACATGCTGTACTTTGAAAGATAAGCATTTCGGTCTAAATGCTTTAGTTGAAATTGAAGCACTTTCCTTTGAAAGTGTACTTATTTTTTTAGAAAATTCAGAGAGAAACACACAGCTCTTTCTCAAAAGAGAAACACTTGCAACTAACAGTGTATAGCATTGTTAGAAGGGAATGGTGTGTTGCATTTCTGTTCAAACGCTGTAGTTTAAAAGATAAGCACTTTCTTATGAAAGTATACTTATTTTTTTAGAAGGTTGCAATAGAAACGCACATGCGTTTTACTCAAAAGAAGAGCACATGCTTCTAACAGTGTAAAGCATTGTTAGAATGGACTGGAGTATTGCTTTTCTGTCTACCTGCTGTACTTTGAAAGATAAGCATTTCTGTCTAAATGCTTTAGTTGAAATTGAAGCACTTTCCTTTGAAAGTGTACTTATATCTTTAGAAACTTGAGATAGACACACACAGGCATTTCTCTCAAAAGAGAAACACTCGCAACTATCAGTGTAAAGTATTGTTAGCAGGGAATGGTTTGTTGCATTTCTATTCAAATGCTGTAGTTTAAAAGATAAGCTCTTTCTTTTAAAGTTGTACTTATTTTTTAAAGACGGTTGTGATAGAAAGGCACATGCGTTTTTCTCAAAAGATGAGCACTTGCTCCTAACAGTGTAAAGCATTTTTAGAATGGAATATAGTATTGATTATCTGTCTACATGCTGTACTTTGAAAGATAAGCATTTCTGTCTAAATGCTTTATGTGAAATTGAAGCACTTTCCTTTGAAAGTGTACTTATTTCTTTAGAAACTTGAGATAGAAACACACAAGCGTTTCTCTCAAAAGAGAAACACTTGCAGATAACAGTGTAAAGCATTGTTAGAAGGGAATGGTGTGTTGCATTTCTGTTTAAATGCTGTAGTTTAAAAGATAAGTACTTTCTTTGGAAGTATACTTATTTTTTAAGAAGGTTGCGAAAGAAACGCACATGCGTTTTTCTCAAAAGATAAGCACTTGTTCCTAACAGTGTAAAGCATTGTTAGCAGGGAATGGTGTGTTGCATTTCTGTTGAAATGCTGTAGTTTGAAAGATAAGCACTTTCCTTTATAAGGATACTAATTTTTTTAGAAGTTTGAGTTAGAAAGGCACATGCATTTGTCTCTAAAGACGAGCACTTGCTTCCAACATTGTAAAGCATTGTTAGAATGGACTGGAGTATTGCTTTTCTGTCTACATGCTGTACTTTGAAAGATAAGCATTTCTGTCTAAATGCTTTAGTTGAAATTGAAGCACTTTCCTTTGAAAGTGTACTTATTTCTTTAGAAACTTGAGATAGAAACACAAGCGTTTCTCTCAAAAGAGAAACACTTGCAACTAACAGTGTAAAGCACTTGTTAGAAGGAGAATGGGTGTTGTCATTCTGTCAATGCTGTAGTTTAAAAGATAATTCTTCTTTTAAGGTATACTTATTTTTTTAGAAGGTTGCGATAGAACGGCACATGCGTTTTTTCAAAAGATCTGAAAGCATTGTTAACAGTGGATAAGCATTGTTCAGGGAATGCTGTACTTGCATATTCTGTTGAAATGCTGTAGTTGAAATTAAGCACTTTCCTTTGAAAGTGTACTTATTTTTTTAGACTTGAGATAGAAACACACAAGCGTTTTCTCAAAAGAGAACACTTGCACTAACAGTGGTAAAGGATTGTTAGAAGGGAATGGTGTATGCATTTCTGTTTAAAATGCTGTAGTTGAAAGAAAGTACTTTCTTGAAGTATACTTATTTTTTAGAAACTTGCAGATAGAAACACACAAGCATTTCTCTCAAAAGAGAAACACTTGAAACTACAAGTGTTAGGCATTGTTAGCAGGGAATGGTGTGTTGCATTTCTTTTCAAATGTTGTAGTTTAACAGATAAGCACTTTCTTTTTAAAGTATACTTATTTTTTTAGAAGGTTGAGATAGAAAGGCACATGCGTTTTTCTCAAAAGACGAGCACTTGCTTCTAACAGAGTAAAGCATTGTTAGAATGGACTGGAGTATTGCTTTTCTGTCTACATACTGTACTTTTTAAGATAAGCATTTTTGTCTAAATGCTTTTGTTGAAATTGAAGCACTTTCCTTTGAAAGTGTACTTATTTCTTTAGAAACTTGAGATAGAAACACACAAGCGTTTCTCCCAAAAGAGAAACACTTGCAGTTAACAGTGTAAAGCATTGTTAGAAGGGAATGGTGTGTTGCATTTCGGTTTATATTCTGTAGTTTGAAAGATAAGTACTTTCTTTGGAAGTATACTTATTTTTTAAGAAGGTTGCGATAGAAACACAACTGCGTTTTTCTCAAAAGAAGAGCACTTGTTCCTAACAGTGTAAAGCATTGTTAGCAGGGAATGGTGTGTTGCATTTCTGTTCAAATGCTGTAGTTTGAAAGATAAGCACTTTCCTTTATAAGGATACTTATTTTTTTAGAAGGTTGAGTTAGAAGGGCACATGCGTTTGTCTCTAAAGACGAGCACTTGCTTCCAACATTGTAAAGCATTCTTAGAATGGACTGGAGTATTGCTTTTCTGTCTACATGCTGTACTTTGAAAGATAAGCATTTCTGTCTAAATGCTTTAGTTGAAATTGTAGCACTTTCCTTTGAAAGTGTACTTATTTCTTTAGAAACTTGAGATAGAAACACACAGGCATTTCTCTCAAAAGAGAAACACTTGCAACTATCAGTGTAAAGCATTGTTAGCAGGGAATGGTGTGTTGCATTTCTATTCAAATGCTGCAGTTTAAAAGACAAACACTTTCTTTTTAAAGTATACTTATTTTTTTAGAAGATTGAGATAGAAAGGCACATGCGTTTTTCTCAAAAGACGAGCACTTGCTTCTAACAGTGTAAAGCATTGTTAGAATGGACTGGAGTATTGCTTTTCTGTCTACATGCTGTACTTTGAAAGATAAGCATTTCTGTCTACATGCTTTATATGAAATTGAAGCACTTTCCTTTGAAAGTGTACTTATTTCTTTAGAAACTTGAGATAGAAACACACAAGCGTTTCTCCCAAAAGAGAAACACTTGCAGTTAACAGTGTAAAGCATTGTTAGAAGGGAATGGTGTGTTGCATTTCGTTTTAAATTCTGTAGTTTGAAAGATAAGTACTTTCTTTGGAAGTATACTTATTTTTTAAGAAGGTTGCCATAGAAACACACATGCGTTTTTCTCAAAAGAAGAGCACTTGTTCCTAACAGTGTAAAGCTTTGTTAGCAGGGAATGGTGTGTTGCATTTCTGTTGAAATGCTGTAGTTTGAAAGATAAGCACTTTCCTTTATAAGGATACTTATTTTTTTAGAAGGTTGAGTTAGAAAGGCACATGCGTTGGTCTCTAAAGACAAGCACTTGCTTCCAACATTGTAAAGCATTGTTAGAATGGACTGGAGTATTGCTTTTCTGTCTACATGCTGTACTTTGAAAGATAAGCATTTCTGTCTAAATGCTTTAGTTGAAATTGAAGCACTTTCCTTTGAAAGTGTACTTATTTCTTTAGAAACGTGAGATAGAAACACACAAGCATTTCTCTCAAAAGAGAAACACTTGAAACTACAAGTGTTAGGCATTGTTAGCAGGGAATGGTGTGTTGCATTTCTATTCAAATGTTGTAGTTTAACAGATAAGCTCTTTCTTTTTAAGGTATACTTATTTTTTTAGAAGGTTGAGATAGAAACGCACATGCGTTTTTCTCAAAAGACGAGCACTTGCTTCTAACAGAGTAAAGCATTGTTAGAATGGACTGGACTATTGCTTTTCTGTCTACATGCTGTACTTTGAAAGATAAGGATTTCTGTCTAAATGCTTTATATGAAATTGAAGCACTTTCCTTTGAAAGTGTACTTATTTCTTTAGAAACTTGAGATAGAAACACACAAGTGTTTCTGAGAAACACTTGCAATTAACAGTGTAAAGCGTTGTTAGAAGGTGTGTTGCATTTCTGTTTAAATGCTGTAGTTTAAAAGATAAGCACTTTCTTATGAAAGTATACTTATTTTTTTAGAAGGTTGCAATAGAAACGCACATGCGTTTTTCTCAAAAGATGAGCACTTGTTCCTAACAGTGTAAAGCATTGTTAGCAGGGAATGGTGTGTCGCACTTCTGTTGAAATGCTGTAGTTTGAAAGATAAGCACTTTCCTTTGTAAGGATACTTATTTTTTTAGAAGGTTGTGTTAGAAAGGCACATGCGTTTGTCTCAAAAGAAGAGCACTTGCTTCCAACAGTGTACAGCATGGTTAGAATGGACTGGAGTATTGCTTTTCTGTCTACATGCTGTACTTTGAAAGATAAGCATTTCTGTCTAAATGCTTTAGTTGAAATTGAAGCACTTTCCTTTGCAAGTGTACTTATTTCTTTAGAAACTTGAGATAGAAACACACAAGCATTTCTCTCAAAAGAGAAACACTTGCAACTAACAGTGTAAAGCATTGTTAGGAGGGAATGGTGTGTTGCATTTCTATTCAAATGTTGTAGTTTAACAGATGAGCTCTTTCTTTTTAAGGTATACTTATTTTTTTAGAAGGTTGAGATAGAAAGGCACATGCGTTTTTCTCAAAAGACGAGCACTTGCTTCTAACAGAGTAAAGCATTGTTAGAATGGACTGGAGTATTGCTTTTCTGTCTACATGCTGTACTTTGAAAGATGAGCATTTCTGTCTAAATGATTTAGTTGAAATTGAAGCACTTTCCTTTGAAAGTGTACTTATTTCTTTAGAAACTTGAGATAGAAGCACACAAGCGTTTCTCTCAAAAGAGAAACACTTGCAGTTAACAATGTAAAGCATTGTTAGAAGGTGTATTGCATTTCTGTTTAAATTCTGAAGTTTGAAAGATAAGTACTTTCTTCGGAAGTATACTTATTTTTTAAGAAGCTTGCGATAGAAACGCATATGCGTTTTTCTCAAAAGACGAGCACTTCCTTCTAACAGTGTAAAGCATTTTTAGAATGGACAGGAGTATTAGTTTTCTGTCTACATGCTGTACTTTGAAAGATAAGCATTTCTGTCTAAATGCTTTAGTTGAAATTGAAGCACTTTCCTTTGAAAGTGTACTTATTTCGTAAAACTTGAGATAGAAACACACAAGCATTTCTCTCAAAAGAGAAACACTTGCAACTAACAGTGTCAAGAATTGGTAGCAGGGAATGGTGTGTTGCATTTCTATTCAAATATTGTAGTTTAACAGATAAGCTCTTTCTTTTTAAGGTATACTTATTATTTTAGAAGATTGAGATAGAAAGCTTCATGCGTTTTTCTCAAAAGATGAGCACATGCTCCTCACAGTGTAAAGCATTTTTAGAATGGAATATAGTATTGATTTTTTTCTACATGCTGTACTTTGAAAGATAAGCATTTCTGTCTAAATGCTTTAGGTGATATTGAAGCACTTTCCTTTGAAAGTGTACTTATTTCTTTAGAAACTTCAGATAGAAACACACAGCGTCTTTCTCAAAAGAGAAACACTTGCAACTAACAGTGTATAGCATTGTTAGAAGGGAATGGTGTGTTGCATTTCTATTCAAACGCTGTAGTTTAAAAGATAAGCACTTTCTTTTGAAAGTATACTTACTTTTTTAGAAGGTTGCAATAGAAACGCACATGCGTTTTTCTCAAGAGAAGAGAACTTGTTTCTAACAGTGTTAAGCATTGTTAGCAGGGAATGGTGTGTTGCATATCTGTTCAAATGCTGTAGTTTGAAAGATAAGCACTTTCCTTTGAAAGTATACTAATATTTTTTAGAAGGTTGAGTTAGAAACGCACATGCATTTTTCTCAAAAGATGAGCACTTGCTTCTAACATTGTAAAGCATTGTTAGGATGGACTGGAGTATTGCTTTTCTGTCTACATGCTGTCCTTTGGAAGATAAGCATTTCTGTCTAAATGCTTTAGTTGTCATTGAAGCACTTTCCTTTGAACGTGTACTTATTTCTTTAGAAACAAGAGATAGAAACACACAGGCATTTCTTATAAAAGAGAAACACATGCAACTATCAGTGTAAAGCATTGTTAGCAGGGAATGGTGTGTTGCATTTCTATGC
Source organism: Arvicola amphibius (assembly GCF_903992535.2). Lineage (NCBI taxonomy): Eukaryota > Metazoa > Chordata > Mammalia > Rodentia > Cricetidae > Arvicola > Arvicola amphibius. The sequence goes on along the minus strand of NW_024582225.1, from coordinate 25,199 downwards.
AAATGTTGTAGTTTAACAGACAAGCTCTTTCTTTTTAAGGTATACTTATTTTTTTAGAAGGTTGAGATAGAAAGGTACATGCGTTTTTCTCAAAATATGAGCACTTGCTATTAACAGTGTAAAGCATTTTTAGAATGGAATATAGTATTAATTTTTTTCTACATGCTGTACTTTGAAAGATAAGCATTTCTGTCTAAATGCTTAAGTTGAAATTGTAGAACTTTCCTGTGAAAGTATACTTATTTCTTTAGAACCTTCAGATAGAAAAGCACAAGAATTTCTCTCAAAAGAGAAACACTTGCAAATAACAGTGTAAAGCATTGTTAGAAGGGAATGATATGCTTCATTTCTGTTCAAATGCTGTAGTTTAAAAGATAATTACTTTCTTATGAAAGTATACTTATTTTTTTAGAAGGTTTAGATAGAAATGCACATGCGTTTTTCTCAAAATAGGAGCACTTGCTTCTAACAGTGTGAAGCATTGTTAGCAGGGAATGGTGTGTTGCATTTCTGTTCAAATGCTGTAGTTTGAAAGATAAGCACTTTCTTTTTAAGGTATACTTATGTTTTTAGAAGGTTGAGATAGAAAGGCACATGCGTTTTTCTCAAAAGACGAGCACTTGCTTCTAACATAGTAAAGCATTGTTAGAATGGACTGGAGTATTGCTTTTCTGTCTACATGCTGTACTTTGAAAGATAAGCATTTCTGTCTAAATGCTTTAGTTGAAATTCAAGAACATTCGTTTGAAAGTGTACTTATTTCTTTAGAAACTTCAGATAGAAACACACAGTCATTTCTCTAAAACAGAAACACTTGCAGTTAACAGTGTAAGGAATTGTTAGAAGGGAATGGTGTGTTGCATTTCTGTTTAAATGCTGTAGTTTGAAAGATAAGCATTTCTGTCTAAATGCTTTAATTGAAATTGAAGCACTTTCCTTTGAAAGTGTACTTATTTCTTTAGAAACTTGAGATAGAAACACACAGGCATTTCTCTCAAAACAGAAACACTTGCAACTAACAGTGTAAAGTATTGTTAGGAGGGAATGGTGTGTTGCATTTCTATTCAAATGCTGTAGTTTAAAAGATAAGCTCTTTCTTTTTAAGGTATACTTATTTTTGTAGAAGGTTGAGATAGAAAGGTACATGCGTTTTTCTCAAGAGATGAGCAGTTGCTCCTAAAAGTGTAAAGCATTTTTAGAATGGAATATAGTATTGCTTTTCTGTCTACATGCTGTACTTTGAAAGATAAGCATTTCTGTCTAAATGCTTTAGGTGAAATTGAAGCACTTTCGTTTCAAAGTGTACTTATTTCTTTAGAAACTTGAGATAGAAACACACAAGCATTTCTCCCAAAAGAGAAACCCTTGCAGTTAACAGGGTAAAGCATTGTTAGAAGGGAATGGTGTATTGCATTTCTGTTTAAATTCTGTAGTTTGAATGATAAGTACTTTCTTCGGAAGTATACTTATTTTTTAAGAAGGTTGCGATAGAAACTCACCTGCGTTTTTCTCAAAAGATGAGTACTTGTTCCTTACAGTGTAAAGCATTGTTAGCAGGGAATGGTGTCTTGCATTTCTGTTCAAATGCTGTAGATTGAAAGATAAGCACTTTCCTTTGTAAGGATACTTATTTTTTTAGAAGGTTGAGATAGAAAGGCACATGCGCTTGTCTTAAAAGACGAGCACTTGCTTCCAACAGTGTACAGCATTGTTAGAATGGAATGTAGTATTGATTTTCTGTCTACATGCTGTACTTGGAAAGATAAGCATTTCCATCTAAATGCTATAGTTGAAATTGAAGCACTTTCGTTTCAAAGTCTACTTATTTCTTTAGAAACTTCAGATAGAAACACACAGGCGACACTTCCTGCTCTTCCTGCAGGGGTTATTCTCCCCGGATACCGCCTCTCTCTCCCTGTCCCTTCCCAGCTTGCACCCAGAATCCTCCCGCCCTCCCCCTTCCTCATCCTCCCGTCTTTGGGGCCACAAAATCCCACAGCTCAGCCTGTTTGGGCTCTGGGGACCTGGAATTGAGTGCACCCAGGCCGGTGGGAGGTCCCCTCCTTCATTTGACTGCCCGGAGCAAGGTAGGCCTTTGTCTGAGAGCTGCTTGGCCTGCAAGGGGACCTCACAGTCTGCAGAAGGATCCATCGTTCTTTGGGGTGAGTGAGGAGTGAGTGCCCGAACCGCGGCAGCTGCCCGGTGAGGGACCACCGACTCTCCACAACTCCCCCTGCCACCAGCACACTTCCTGCTCTTCCTGCAGGGGTTATTCTCCCCGGATACCGCCTCTCTCTCCCTGTCCCTTCCCAGCTTGCACCCAGAATCCTCCCGCCCTCCCCCTTCCTCATCCTCCCGTCTTTGGGGCCACAAAATCCCACAGCTCAGCCTGTTTGGGCTCTGGGGACCTGGAATTGAGTGCACCCAGGCCGGTGGGAGGTCCCCTCCTTCATTTGACTGCCCGGAGCAAGGTAGGCCATTGTCTGAGAGCTGCTTGGCCTGCAAGGGGACCTGAAAGTCTGCAGGAGGATCCATCGTTCTTTGGGGTGAGTGAGGAGTGAGTGCCCGTACCGCAGCAGCTGCCCGGTGAGGGACCACCGACTCTCCACAACTCCCCCTGCCACCAGCACACTTCCTGCTCTTCCTGCAGGGGTTATTCTCCCCGGATACCGCCTCTCTCTCCCTGTCCCTTCCCAGCTTGCACCCAGAATCCTCCCGCCCTCCCCCTTCCTCATCCTCCCGTCTTTGGGGCCACAAAATCCCACAGCTCAGCCTGTTTGGGCTCTGGGGACCTGGAATTGAGTGCACCCAGGCCGGTGGGAGGTCCCCTCCTTCATTTGACTGCCCGGAGCAAGGTAGGCCTTTGTCTGAGAGCTGCTTGGCCTGCAAGGGGACCTCACAGTCTGCAGAAGGATCCATCATTCTTTGGGGTGAGTGAGGAGTGAGTGCCCGAACCGCGGCAGCTGCCCGGTGAGGGACCACCGACTCTCCACAACTCCCCCTGCCACCAGCACACTTCCTGCTCTTCCTGCAGGGGTTATTCTCCCGGATACTGCCTCTCTCTTCCTGTCCCTTCCCAGCTTGCACCCAGAATCCTCCCCCCCTCCCCCTGCCTCATCCTCCCGTCTTTGGGGCCACAAAATCATACAGCTCAGCCTGTTTGGGCTCTGGGGACCTGGAATTGAGTGCACCCAGGCCGGTGGGAGGTCCCCTCCTTCATTTGACTGCCCGGAGCAAGGTAGGCCTTTGTCTGAGAGCTGCTTGGCCTACAAGGGGACCTGAAAGTCTGCAGGAGGATCCATCGTTCTTTGGGGTGAGTGAGGAGTGAGTGCCCGAACCGCGGCAGCTGCCCGGAGAGGGACCACCGACTTTCCACAACTCCCCCTGCCACCAGCACACTTCCTGCTCTTCCTGCAGGGGTTATTCTCCCCGGACACCGCCTCTCTCTCCCTGTCCCTTCCCAGCTTGCACCCAGAATCCTCCCCCCCTCCCCCTTCCTCATCCTCCCGTCTTTGGGGCCACAAAATCCCACAGCTCAGCCTGTTTGGGCTCTGGGGACCTGGAATTGAGTGCACCCAGGCCGGTGGGAGGTCCCCTCCTTCATTTGACTGCCCGGAGCAAGGTAGGCCTTTGTCTGAGAGCTGCTTGGCCTGCAAGGGGACCTGACAGTCTGCAGGAGGATCCATCATTCTTTGGGGAGGATCCATCATTCTTTGGGGACACCAAACACCTCCGCGCTCCTTTTGAAGGAAGAGATGGGCAGGAACCTATGCAGGAGCTCCTCCAACAACATGAAAGGCAACATGATATCACCACAAGCCAGACATCCCGAAACAACAAGAATTGAACACCCTACCCCAGAAGATATAGAAGAAACCGACATTAAACAGTACTTTATAAAAATAATAGAGGACCTTAAACAGGAGGTAAAAAACTGCCATAAAGAAATGGAGATGACAAACAAAAAGGTAGACGAAATAAATAAATCTCTCAAAGATACCCAAGAAAAACAAGAAAAACAAGAAAAACAAGAAAAAGCAATCAAACAGGTAAGGGAAACAGTACAAGACCTGATAAATGAAATGGAGGTATTGAAGAAAACACAATCTGAGGGACGACTGGAAATGGAAACTCTGAGTAAACGAACAGAAACTTCAGAGACAAGTATTTCCAACCGAATACAAGAGATGGAAGAAAGAATCTCGGACTCTGAAGATACTATAGAAGAAATAAACTCACAGATTAAAGAACTAAACAAATCTAACAAATTCTTAACACAAAACATTCAGGAAATCTGGGACACCATGAAAAGACCAAACCTAAGAATAATTGGGGTAGAAGAAGGAGAAGAATTACAACTCAAAGGCCCAGAAAACATATTCAACAAAATTATAGAAGAAAACTTCCCCAACCTAAAGAAGGATGTTCCTATGAAGGTACAAGAAGCCTACAGAACACCAAATAGACTGGATCAAAAGAAAGCATCCCCACGCCATATAATAATCAAAACACAAAACATACAGAATAAAGAACAGATATTAAGAGCTGCAAAGGAAAAAGGTCAAGTAACATATAAAGGGAAACCTATCAGAATTACACCTGATTTCTCAATGGAAACCATGAAAGCCAGAAGAGCTTGGATAGATGTGCTACAGACACTTAGGGAACATGGATGCAAGCCTAGACTATTATACCCAGCAAAGCTTGCATTCACCATTGATGGAGAAAACAAGATATTCCAGGACAAAAACAGATTTAAACAATACGCAGCCACAAATCCAGCCTTGCAGAAAGTAATAGAAGGAAAATCACAAACCAAGGAGTCCAACAACGCCGACAATAACTCAGGCATCTAGCGACCCTTCACCAGCACAACTAGAAGAAGGGAAACACACAAACTCTACTACTAAAAATGACTGAAGTTAACAACCACTGGTCATTAATATCACTTAATATAAATGGACTCAATTCACCTATAAAAAGGCACAGGCTAAGAGACTGGATACGAAAACGGAATCCAACATTTTGCTGTTTACAAGAAACACACCTCAACCACAAAGACAGGCACCTACTCAGAGTAAAGGGTTGGGAAAAGGTTTATCAAGCAAATGGCCCTAAGAAACAGGCGGGTGTGGCCATACTAATTTCCAACAAAGTTGACTTCAAACTAAAATCAATCAGAAGAGATGGAAAGGGACACTTTATACTCATAACAGGAAAAATCCTTCAGAATGAAGTCTCAATCCTGAATATCTATGCCCCTAATATAAAAGCTCCCACTTATGTAAAAGAAACACTTCTAGAACTCAAGGCAGCCATCAAACCAAACACACTAATAGTTGGAGACTTCAACACTCCTCTCTCACCAATGGACAGGTCAATCAGACAGAAACCTAACAGAGAATTGAAAGACTTAATGGAGGTAATGAACCAAATGGACTTAACAGACATCTATAGAACATTCCACCCAAATAGGAAAGAATATACCTTCTTCTCTGCGGCTCATGGAACCTTTTCGAAAATTGACCATATACTTGGTAACAAAGCAAACTTCCACAGTTACAAAAAAATATTAGTAACCACCTGTGTCTTATCGGATCACCATGGATTAAAATTAGAATTCAACAACAATGCTACCCCCAGAAGGCCCACAAACTCATGGAAACTGAACAGTCAACTACTGACCCACACCTGGGTCAAGGAAGAAATAAAGAAAGAAATTAAAGTCTTTCTTGAATTTAATGAAAACAAAGACACAACATACTCAAACCTATGGGACACAATGAAAGCAGTGCTAAGAGGAAAGTTCATAGCACTAAGTGCCCACTTAAAGAAAACGGAGAAAGCACTCATTGGTGACTTAACAGCACACCTGAAAGCTCTGGAAAAAAAAGAAGCAGACTCACCTAGGAGAAGTAGAAGACTGGAAATAATCAAACTGAGGGCAGAAATCAACAAAATAGAAACACAGAAAACAATCCAAAGAATCAATGAAACAAGAAGCTGGTTCTTAGAAAAAATCAACAAGATTGACAAACCCTTAGCCAAACTAATCAAACGGCAGAGGGAGAACACGCAAATTAACAAGATCAGAAATGAAAAGGGGGACATAACCACAGACACAGAGGAAATTCAGAAAATCATTAGATCTTACTACAAAAGCCTGTATGCCACAAAATTGGAAAATGTAAAAGAAATGGACAGTTTTTTTGATAAATACCATATACCAAAGTTAAACCAGGACCAGGTAAATGCTCTAAATCATCCTGTTAGTCGCGAAGAATTAGAAACTGTTATCAGAAACCTCCTTACCAAAAAGAGCCCAGGACCAGATGGTTTCAATGCGGAATTCTACCAGAACTTCCAAGAAGACCTAATACCTATACTCCTTAAGGTATTTCATAATATAGAAACACAAGAGTCACTGCCAAATTCCTTCTATGAAGCTACAGTTACCCTGATACCTAAACCACACAAAGACTCAACCAAGAAAGAGAATTACAGGCCAATCTCACTCATGAACATGGACGCAAAAATTCTCAATAAAATACTGGCAAACCGAATCCAAGAACACATTAGAAAAATTATCCATTACGATCAAGTAGGCTTCATCCCAGAGATGCAGGGCTGGTTCAACATACGAAAATCTATTAATGTAATCCATCATATAAACAAACTGAAGGAAAAAAACCATATGGTCATCTCATTAGATGCTGAAAAAGCATTTGACAAAATTCAGCACCCTTTTATGATAAAGGTCTTGGAGAGATTAGGGATACAAGGGTCATTCCTAAATATAATAAAAGCTATTTACAGCAAGCCGACAGCTAACATCAAATTAAACGGAGAGAAACTCAAGGCTATCCCACTAAATTCAGGAACACGACAAGGCTGTCCACTCTCTCCTTATCTCTTCAATATAGTGCTTGAAGTTCTAGCAATAGCAATAAGACAACATAAGGGAATCAAGGGGATTCAATTTGGAAAGAAGTTAAACTTTCATTATTTGCAGATGATATGATAGTATACATAAGCGACCCCAAAAACTCCACCAAAGAACTCCTATAGCTGATAAACTCCTTCAGTAACGTGGCAGGATACAAGATCAACTCCAAAAAATCAGTCGCCCTCCTATACACAAAGGATAAGGAAGCAGAGAGGGAAATCAGAGAAGTATCACCTTTCACAATAGCCACAAATAGCATAAGATATCTGGGAGTATCGCTAACCAAGGAAGTGAAGGATTTATTTGACAAGAACTTTAAGTCTTTGAAGAAAGAAATTGAAGAGGATACCAGAAAATGGAAGGATCTCCCCTGCTCGTGGATTGGGAGGATCAACATAGTAAAAATGGCAATTCTACCAAAAGCAATCTATAGATTCAATGCAATCCCAATCAAGGTCCCATTAAAATTCTTCACAGAGATTGAGAAGACAATAATCAACTTTATATGGAAAAACAAGAAACCCAGGATAGCCAAAAAAATCTTATACAATAAAGGTACTTCTGGAGGCATTACCATCCCTGACTTCAAACTCTATTACAGAGCTACAGTATTGAAAACGGCTTGGTATTGGCATAAGAACAGAGAAGTTGACCAATGGAATCATATAGAAGACCCGGATCTTAAACCACAAACCTATGAACACCTGATTTTTGATAAAGGAGCCAAAAGTACACAATGGAAAAAAGAGGGCATCTTCAACAAATGGTGCTGGCATAACTGGATGTCAACCTGTAGAAGAATGAAAGTAGATCCATATCTATCACCATGCACAAAACTGAAGTCCAAATGGATTAAAGACCTCAATATTAATTTGAACACATTGAGATTGATAGAGGAGAAAGTGGGAAGTACTCTACAACAAATGGGCACAGGGAACCGTTTCCTATGCATAACCCCAGCTGCACAGACTTTAAGGGCAACATTGAATAAATGGGACCTCCTGAAGTTGAGCAGCTTCTGTAAAGCAAAGGACATTGTCACTAAGACACAAAGGCAGCCTACTGACTGGGAAAAGATCTTCACCAACCCTGCAACTGACAAAGGTCTGATCTCTAAAATATATAAGGAACTCAAGAGACTAGACGGTAAAATGCCAATTAACCCAATTAAAAAAAAATGGGGCGATGAACTGAACAGAGAATTCTCAACAGAAGAAGTTCGAATGGCCAAAAGACACTTAAGGTCATGCTCAACCTCCCTAGCTATCAGGGAAATGCAAATCAAAACAACTTTGAGATATCATCTCACACCTGTCAGATTGGCTAAAATCCAAAACACCAATAATAACCTTTGCTGGAGAGGTTGTGGGGTAAGGGGCACACTCATCCATTGCTGGTGGGAATGCAAACTTGTGCAACCACTTTGGAAAGCAGTGTGGCGGTTTCTCAGGAAATTCGGGATCAACCTACCCCAGGACCCAGCAATTCCACTATTGGGAATCTACCCAAGAGATGCCCAATCATACAACAAAAGCATATGCTCATCTATGTTCATAGCAGCATTATTTGTAATAGCCAGATCCTGGAGACAGCCTAGATGCCCTTCAGTGGAAGAATGGATGAAGAAACTGTGGAATATATACATGCTAGAATACTACTCAGCGGTAAAAAACAATGACATCTTGAACTTTGCAGGCAAATGGATGGAAATAGAAAACACTATTCTGAGTGAGGTAACCCAGACCCATAAAGATGAACATGGGATTGTACTCACTCATATTCGGTTTCTAGCCATGATTATAGGACATCGAGCCTATAAGTTTGGGATCCTTGAGAAGATAATAAGAAGGTGAAATCCCAAAAAAGATATAGTAATCCTCCTGGATATTGGAAGTAGACACGATCGCCAGGCAAAATTGGGAACTTGAGGGTTGGGCAAGACTGGGCCAAGGGAAGATGGGGAGAGAAAAGTGTGAAGGGGAGAGCGGGGGGAGCTCGGAGGAATGGGGTGCTTGGGATATAGGAAGGGTGGATATGAGAGCAGGGAAGCATATATCTGAATTTAAGGAGCTACCTGAGGGTTGTCAAGAGACTTGACCCTAGAGGGGTTCCCAGGTTTCCAGGGAGACGCCCCCAGTTAGTTCCTTGGGCAGCTGAGGAGAGGGAGCCTGAAAAGGCCAGTTCCTATAGCCATACTGATGAATTTCTTGCATATCACCATAGAACCTCCACCTGACGATAGATGAAGAAAATGACAGAGCCCCACCTTGGAGCACCGGACTGAGCTCCCAAGGTCCTGATGAGGAGCAGAAGGAGAGAGAACATGAGAAAGAAAGTCAGGACCGTGAGGGAACCTCCAGCTGGCGACAGATGGGGAAGGTGACTGAGCCCCACATTGGAGCACTGGACTGAGCTCCCAAGGTCCCGATGAGGAGCAGAAGGAGCGAGAACATGAGGGAGAAAGTCAGGAACGAGAGGGGTGCGTTCACTCATGGAGACGGTGGGACAGAACTAATGGGAGATCACCAACTCCAGTTGGAATGGGACTGATGGATCATGCGACCAAACCCGTCTCTCTGAGTGTGGCCAACAGCAGGGGCTGACTGAGAAGCAAAGGACAATGGCTCTGGGCTCTGATTCTTCTTCATGGACGGGCTCTGTGGGAGCCTTCTCAGCTTGGTCGATCACCTTCCTGGACCTGGGGGAGTTGGGAGGACCTTGGTCTTAGCATAGAGTGGGGAACCCTGATGGCTCCTTGGCCTTGAGAGGGAGGGAGGGGAGGTATGGGTGGAGGGGAGGGGAGGGAAGGGGGAGAAGGAGGGGAGAGAAAGGGGAGAAGGAGGGGAGGGAGGGGGGAGGAGGAGGGAAGGAGATGGAAATTTTTAAATATAAAAAAAAATAAACCATGAGGAAAAAAAAAAAAAAAAAAAGAAGAAATTTGAGTAACCTTCAAGACAGACATTGGCATGTGACAAATTCCATCCAGATTTAGCTAGGGTCTCAGTCATTTTTTCAGTGATGGAGCAGGAGACCAGTAGCCAGAAGGGAAAGCAATTGTGCTCCCACTGGTGTTCCAGTCTTGGTGCAGTGAAGGGACTATCAGGATAAAACTTAGCTCTAGCCTTTACTGACCTTCAGGAGATTTTAATTTAGAAGAATCAACATGGCAATCTGCTATGTCTCCAGGTGATCTTCCCCAGAACAAAGGGTGATCACTGAAGACACGGTAAACTTTACCAGCCTAGATTCACCACCACACGAATCTTCAGAACAAACCTAACTGCCTCATTGTGTGTACTGTCCCCCACAAGCTCCCATCCCTGGAGAAAAGGTCTTTTTCTTCATCTTTACATTTCTCTAAAAATGTGCTGCCCTTTATTGAAGAGGTCTAAGACACCATTTGAGAACTATCATGTGATGTAGGTGTGTCTTCTATGTATCAAATGATTTCATTGGTTAATTAATAAAGAAAACTGCTTGGCCTAATAGGTTAGAAAATAAGTGGGTGGAGTAGACAGAACAGGAAGAAGGAAGTGAGGTAGATGGCTCAGACAATTGCCCTGCCTCTGCAACCAGATGCGATGAAGCTCCAGCACAAGATGGAAGTACGCTAGAAACTTCCCGGTAAGACACCGCTCATGGTGTTACATATATTATTAGATATGGGTCAGTCAAGATGGGTAAAAGAGGCTGAAAATAATGGGCCAGGCAGTGTTTAAAAGAAAAAAAAAAAAAAAAAAAAAAAAAAAAAAAAAAAAAAAAAAGAAGAAGAAGTCAAAGAAGGTAAAGAAGAGGAAAAAGATGGTAAAGAAGAAGTCAAAGAATTTAAAGAAGAGGCAAAAAAAAGAAAAGAAGGAGTCAAAGAAGGCAAAGTAGAAGTCAAAGAAGATAAAGACGACATCAAAAAAGGTAACGAAGTAGTCAAAGAAGGCAAAGACGAAGTCAAAGAAGGTAAAAAAATAAGTCAAAGAACGTAAAGAAGAGGTCAAAGAAGGTAAAGAAGAAGATAAAGAAGGTAAAGAAGAAGTCAAAGAAGGTACAATGTAGTCAAAAAAGGTAAAGAAGAACATAAAGAAGGTAAAGAAGAAGTCAAAGAAGGTAAAGAAGAAGTCAAAAAAGGTAAAGAAGAAGGCAAAGAATGTAAGGAAGAAGTCAAGTAGGAAAAGAAGAACATAAAGAAGGTAAGGAAAAATTCAAAGGAGATAAAGAAGAAGTAAAAGAAGGTAAAAAAGAGGTAAAAAAAGGTAAAGAAGAAGTCAAAGAAGGTAAAGAAGATGAAAAAGAAGCTTAAAGAAGGTAAAGAAGAAGTGAAAGAAGGCAAAAAAGAAGTCAAAGTAGGTAAAGAAGAAGTCAAAGGAAGAAAAAAATATAAATAAGTCAAAGAAGGTAAAGAAAGAGTCCAAGAAGGTAAACAAGATGTCAAAGAATGTAAATAAGAAGGTAATGAAAGGAAATGTGAAGTCAAAGAATGTAAAGAAGAAGGAAAAGAAGCTGAAAGATTTTTTTTTTTTTGGTTTTTCGAGACAGGGTTTCTCTGTGGCTTTGGAGCCTGTCCTGGAACTAGCTCTTGTAGACCAGGCTGGTCTCGAACTCACAGAGATCCGCCTGCCTCTGCCTCCCGAGTGCTGGGATTAAAGGCGTGCGCCACCACCGCCCGGCAAAGCTGAAAGATTTTAAAGAAGAAGTCAAAGAAGGCAAAGAAGTCAAAAAAGGTAAAGAAGAAGGCAAAGAAGCTAAAGAAGAAGTCAAAAAAGGTAAAGAAGAAGGCAAAGAAGGTAAGGAAGAAGTCAAGTAGGAAAAGAAGAACATAAAGTAGTTAAAGAAGAAGACAAAGAAATTACAAAAGATGTAAAAAAAGGTAAAGAAGACAAAGAAGATAAAGAAGAAGTCAAAGAAGGTAAAGAAGAGGGGTTATTCTCCCCGGATACTGCCTCTCTCTTCCTGTCCCTTCCCAGCTTGAACCCAGAATGCCCTACCCCGCCTCATCCTCCCATCTTTGGGGCCACAAAATCCCACAGCTCAGCCTGTTTGGGCCCCCGGGACCTGGAATTGAGTGCACCCAGGCCGGTGGGAGGACACTCCTTCATTAGCCTGCCTCCAGCAAGGCAGGCCCTTTGTTAGCTAGCTGCTTGGCCTGCAAGGAGACCTGACAGTCTGCCAGAGGATCTATCATTCATTGGGGTGAGTGAGGAGTGAGTGCCTGAACCGGGCAGCTGCCCGGAGAGGGACCACGGACATTCCCCAACTTTTCCCCCCACCCGCACACTTCCTGCTCTTCCTGCAGGGGTTATTCTCCCCGGATACTGCCTCTCTCTTCCTGTCCCTTCCCAGCTTGCACCCAGAACCCCCTACCCCACCTCATCCTCCCGTCTTTGGGGCCACAAAATCCCACAGCTCAGCCTGTTTGGGCGCCTGGGATCTGGAATTGAGTGCACCCAGGCCGGTGGCAGGTCCCCTCCTTCATTAGACTGCCTGTAGCAAGGTAGGCCCTTTGTCAGGAGCTGCTTAGCCTGCAAGGAGACCTGACAGTCTGCCAGAGGATCCACCATTCATTGGGGTGAGTTAATTGAATTCATTGGGGGGAATTGAACTTCTAAAAGAAGACCCAAAGGGGATTATTCAGAGGAAGAAATGGGCAGGCACCAATGCAAGAATTCCTCCAACAATTTGAAAAACAACATGAAAGCACCAGAACCCAACAAAGTCATAACAGGAGGACTTGAACACACTAATCAAGAAGAAGTAGAAAAAATTGACTTTATGAAAGTAATAGAGTCCCTTAAACAGGAGGTGAAATACTCCCTTAAGGAAATGGACGAAAAGAATAACAAAAAGTTTGAAGAGTTGAGTAAATCTGTAAAAGATATCCTAGGAAACCATGAAAAAACAATCAAACAAATAATGGAAACAGTGCAAGACTTGAAAACTGAAATGGAGGCAAGGAAGAAAACTCAACCCCAATGAATGATAGATCCTCTGGCAGACTGTCAGGTCTCCTTGCAGGCCAAGCAGATAGCTAACAAAGGGCCTGCCTTGCTGGAGGCAGGCTAATGAAACCTTCCTTACCTTCTTTTACCTCTTCTTTACCTTCTTTGACTTCTTCTTTACCTTCTTTGACTTTTTCTTTACCTACTTTATGTTCTTTACTTTTTGACTTCTTCTTTACCTTCTTTGACTTCTTTATTTTATTTGACATCTTCTTTACATTTTTTACTTCTTCTTTACCTTCTTGACTTCTTCTTTACCTTCTTTGACTTCTTCTTTACCTTCTTTGACTTCTTCTTGATCTTCTTTGACTTCTTCTTTACCTTTTTAAGCTTCTTTTCCTTCTTCTTTACCTTCTTTGACTTCTTCTTTGCCTTCTTTGACTTCTTCTTTACATTCTTTAAGCTTCTTTTCCATTTTCAATTTCTTTGACATCTTCTTTACATTTTTACCTTCTTCTTTACCTTCTTTGACTTCTTTACATTTTTATGTTCTTCTTTACCTCCTTGAATTCTTCTTTAAATTCTTGACTTCTTCTTTACCTTCTTTGACTTCTTCTTTATCTTTTTTGACTTCTTCTTTACTTTCTTTGATTTCTTCTTTGCCTTCTTTGCCTTCTTCTTTACCTTCTTTAAGCTTCTATTCCATCTTCTTTACCTTCTTTGACATCTTCTTTACCTTCTTAGACTTCTTCATTTTACCTTCTTTTTTCCAGTTTATTTATTTTTTATTAAGAATTGCCATCTCCTCCCGTCCTCCTCCCCCTTCCCTCCCCTCCCCTCCACCCACACCCCCACTCCCTCCCTCTTTAGGCCAAACAGCCAACAGGGTTCTCTACACTATGTTGACTCCAAGGTCCTCCCAACTCCCCCCAAGTCCAGGAAGGTGAGCAACCAAACTGACAAGGCTCACACGGAGCCCGTCCATGTCGTAGAGACCAAGTCCATTGCCATTGTTTATCTGCTTTGACTTCTTCTTTGCCTTCTTTACGTTATTCTTTACGTTCTTGACTTCTTCCTTACCTTCTGTGACTTCTTCTTTACCTTCTTGGACCTGTTCTTTACCTTCTTAGACTTTTTCTTTACCTCTTTATGTTCTTCTTTACTTTCTTGACTTCTTCTTTACCTTCTTTGACTTTTTTTATTTACTTTGACGTCTTCTTTACCTTTTTGACTTCTTCTTTACCTTCTTTGTCTTCTGCTTCACCTACTTCAACTTCTTTTTCCCTCTTTGACTTTTTCTATACCTTCTTTATGGTCTTCTTTACATTTTTGACTTCTTCTTTACCTTCTTTGACTACTTTATTTTCTTTGACTGCTTCTTTACCTTTTCGACTTCTTCTTTACCTCCTTTGACTTCCTCTTTACCTTCTTTGACTTCTTTACTTTTTTTACCTTCTTCTTTACCTTCTTTGACTTCTTCTTTACATTTCTTTTCAAAGTGTACATAAATCTTCAGATGCTTTCCGGACAAACCCATATGTGTTTCTCTACAAGAACAAGCTCTTGTTTCAAAGAGTGTAAAGCATTGCTACCAGTGAATGGATGTCCCATTACTTGCTGGAAGCTGTACTTTGAAAGATAAGCCATTTCATTTGAAAGTGTACATATTTCTTCAGATGCTTTCCTGAGAAATGCTTATCTGTTTCTCTCAAAAGAGAAGCACTTGCGAGAAACAGTGAATAGAAATGCTAGAAGTGACTGGATTGTTGGATTTCTTTCTGAAAGCTGTACTTTGAAAGATAAGCTCTTCCTTTTGAAAGTGTATGTAATTCTTCGGATGCTTTTCTAAGAAAAGCTTATGCGTTTCCTTCAAAAAACAAGCACTTGCGAGAAACAATGCAAAGCATTGCTAGAAATGAATGGAATGTTTCATTTCTTTCTGAATGTTGTACTTTGTAAGATAAACCCTTTATTTGAAAGTATATATAATTCTTCAGAAGCTTTCCCAATAAACGCATATGCGTTTCTCTCTAAAAACAACCTCTCTAAAAACATGCTATCGTTTCAAACAGTGCAAAGCATTGCTACCAGTAAATGGAGTGTTCCATATCATTCTGAAAGCAGTACTTTGAAAGAAAAGCTTTTTCTTTTGAAAGTCCACATAAATCTTAAGAAGCTTTCCTAACCAACACCTATGCGTTTCTCTACAAGAACAAGCCCTTTTTTCAAACAGTTCGAAGCATTCCTACTAGGTAATGGAGTGTTCCATTACTTCCTGAAAGCTGTAATTTGAAAGATAAGCCTTTTCTTTTGAAAGTGTATATAATTCTTCCGATGCTTTTCTAAGAAAAGCTTATGCGTTTCCCTAAAAAGGGAAGTATTTGCGAGAAACAGTGCAAAACACTAACAGAAGTGAATGGAATGCTGCATTTCTTTCGGAATGTTGTATTTTCAAAGATAAACCCTTCCTTTTGAAAGTCTACATAATTCTACAGATGCTCTCCGAAGACACACATACACTTTTCTCTCCAAGGACATGCACGTGTTTCAAACTGTGCAAAGCATTGCCAGAAGCTAATGTAGTGTTCCATTTCTTTCTAAATGTTGTATTTTGAAACATGCACTTTCTTTCAAGTGTACATAAATCATCAGATGCTTTCCGGACAAACTCGTATGCGTTTCTCTACAAGAACAATTCTTGTTTCAAACATTGCAAAGCATTACTACAAGTGAATGGATGTTCCATTACTTTCTGAAAGCTGAACTTTGAAAGATAAGCACTCTCTTTTGAAAGTGTACATAATGCTCCAGATGCTTTCCTAAGAAATGCATACGCTTTTCTCTCCAAGAACAAGCACTTGCTTCAAACAATGCAAAGCATTGCTAGAAGTGACTAGAGTGTTCCATATCGTTCTGAATGCAGTACATTGAAAGATAAGCCCTTTCTCTTAAAAGTCTACATAAATCTTAAGAGGCTTTCCTGACCAACGCCTATGCGTTTCTCTACAAGAACAAGCCCTTGTTTCAAACAGTGCAAAGCATTTCTACCAGTGAATTGAGTGTTCCATTACTTTCTGAAAGCTGTAATTAGAAAGATACGCCCTTTCTTTGGAAAGTGTATATAATTCCTCAGATGCTTTAATGAGAAATGGTTATGTATTACTCTCAAAAGAGAAGCACTTGCGAGAAACAGTGCAAAGCATTTCTAGAAGTGACTGCAGTGTTGGATTTCTTTCTGAAAGTTGTACTTTGAAAGAAAAGCTCTTCCTTTTGAAAGTGTATATAATTCTTCAGATGCTTTTCTAAGAAAAGCTTAAATGTTTCTCTCAAAAGAAAAGTACTTGCCAGAGACAGTGCAAAGCATTGCTAGAAATGAAGGGAATTTTGCATTTCTCTCTGAATGTAGTACTTGAAAGTATATATAATTCTTCAGATGCTTTCCCGATAAACGCATATGCTTTTCTCTCTAAAAAGAACCTCGTGTTTCAAACAATGCAAAGCATTCCTACCAGTGAATGGAGTGTTCCATATCGTTCTGAATGCAGTACTTTGAAAGATAAGCCTGTTCTTTTGAAATTGTAAAAATTTCTTCAGATTTTTTTCGAAGAAAAGCTTATGCGTTTCTCTCAAAAGAGAAGCACTTGCGTGAAACAGTGCAACGCATTACTAGAAGTGAATAGAGTGCTGCATTTCTTTCTAACTATTGTACTTTGAAAGATAAACCCTTTCTTTAGAAAGTCTACATAATGCTTCAGATGCTTTCCTAAGAAACACATACTCTCTTTCCACGAACATGCACTTGTTTCAAACAGTGCAAACCATTGTTAGAAGCAAATGTAGTGTTCCATTACTTTCTAAAGGTTGTACTTTAAAACATAAGCACTTTCTTTTCAAAGTGTACATAAATTTTCAGATGCTTTCCGGACAAACCCATATGCATTTCTCTACAAGAACAAGCTCTTGTTTCAAAGAGTGTAAAGCATTGCTACCAGTGAATTGATGTCCCATTACTTTCTGGAAGCTGTACTTTGAAAGATAAGCCATTTCATTTGAAAGTGTACATATTTCTTCAGATGCTTTCCTGAGAAATGCTTATCTGTTTCTCTCAAAAGAGAAGCACTTATGAGAAACAGTGCATAGCACTGCTAGAAGTGACTGGAGTGTTGGATTTCTTTCTGATAGCTGTACTTTGAAAGATAAGCTCTTCCTTTTGAAAGTGTATATAATTCTTCGGATGCTTTTCTAAGAAAAGCTTATGCGTGTCTTTCAAAAAAGAAGCACTTGCGAGAAACAATGCAAAGCATTGCTAGAAATGAATGGAATGTTTCATTTCTTTCTGAACGTTGTACTTTGAAAGATAAACCCTTTATTTGAAAGTATATATAATTCTTCAGATGCTTTCCCAATAAACGCATATGCGTTTCTCTCTAAAAACATCCTCTCTAAAAACATGCTATCGTTTCAAACAGTGCAAAGCATTGCTACCAGTAAATGGAGTGTTCCATATCATTCTGAAAGCAGTACTTTGAAAGAAAAGCTTTTTCTTTTGAAAGTCCACATAAATCTTAAGAAGCTTTCCTAACCAACGCCTATGCGTTTCTCTACAAGAACAAGCCCTTTTTTCAAACAGTTCGAAGCATTCCTACTAGGTAATGGAGTGTTCCATTACTTCCTGAAAGCTGTAATTTGAAAGATAAGCCTTTTCTTTTGAAAGTGTATATAATTCTTCCGATGCTTTTCTAAGAAAAGCTTATGCGTTTCCCTAAAAAGGGAAGTATTTGCGAGAAACAGTGCAAAACACTAACAGAAGTGAATGGAATGCTGCATTTCTTTCGGAATGTTGTATTTTCAAAGATAAACCCTTCCTTTTGAAAGTCTACATAATTCTACAGATGCTCTCCGAAGACACACATACACTTTTCTCTCCAAGGACATGCACGTGTTTCAAACTGTGCAAAGCATTGCCAGAAGCTAATGTAGTGTTCCATTTCCTTCTAAATGTTGTATTTTGAAACATGCACTTTCTTTCAAGTGTACATAAATCATCAGATGCTTTCCGGACAAACTCGTATGCGTTTCTCTACAAGAACAATTCTTGTTTCAAACATTGCAAAGCATTACTACAAGTGAATGGATGTTCCATTACTTTCTGAAAGCTGAACTTTGAAAGATAAGCACTCTCTTTTGAAAGTGTACATAATGCTCCAGATGATTTCCTAAGAAATGCATACGCTTTTCTCTCCAAGAACAAGCACTTGCTTCAAACAATGCAAAGCATTGCTAGAAGTGACTAGAGTGTTCCATATCGTTCTGAATGCAGTACATTGAAAGATAAGCCCTTTCTCTTAAAAGTCTACATAAATCTTAAGAGGCTTTCCTGACCAACGCCTATGCGTTTCTCTACAAGAACAAGCCCTTGTTGACAGTGCAAACAGTGCAAAGCATTTCTACCAGTGAATTGAGTGTTCCATTACATTCTAAAAGCTGTAATTAGAAAGATACGCCCTTTCTTTGGAAAGTGTACATAATTCCTCAGATGCTTTACTGAGAAATGGTTATGTATTACTCGGCGGCGACGGAGACCAGCGGCGGCGATGATCGGACTCAGAGGGGAGGAACTAGAGTGCACCCCAGCTGCTGGAGAAGCACTCGGAGGCCGGCTTTGAATGCATGAGAAAAGAAGAGTGAGAAACAAGAAGAAAAGATAAGGTTGGAAGAGGGCGAGGAAAGGAGAGGAATGGAAGGAAACTCCTGCAGCCACCAACACAATAAATTGTGTCCTGAACCACCTCAGCCTGGCCCTTTTTCTGCAGTTTCCTCTGCAGTGCTCTGAAGACGATGAATGAGACATGATTGACCTGGTGGTCTTAAATGACAGAACCCATCAGCATGTTACAGGCCTTGGAAGCCCATTTCCATTTGCCCCCTCTAGGTGCACACTTTCCTTGCCAACACCCGGGACTCTTGATAATATCACCAACCTCCCACCACCTGGGACAGCAGGCTCCCAACTGTCCTGGATCTGAACTGGAAGAACAAATGTCTCCCCAGCCTGCAGGACAGCAGGGTAGGAAGTAAAAGCAGTGCCCCATGTGTGCCTCCCACTGTTGACAGAACGAGACCTACTGTCAGGCTAGGAGACCAGCCAGCCTGACTTGAGTCAGGCTGTGAATTGAGAGGAGAGGGCAAGTGGTTGTCCTGTGGTTGATCCACACTGCTTCAAGCCCAAAAGTCTTGAAGGGCAAAGGCCTGAGGGTCTTTTCCTGACCTTGGTAGTTCTTCTCCTGGCTGTGCTCTGATTCTAGCTCCTCTCCACTCTGCCCTCACTCTTCCTCAGCTAGAACAGACGCCTAGGCTCTGGCCCTAGTACCCTCCTTGTAGAAGGCAGAGGGGTCTTGTTCCTTCTGTTTTCAGGGATGGATAGTCAGTGACAGACTGGAATAATGACATCTTCCCACCCTGTATTTCTTGTCGGGCACTGTCCGTGGTTTGTGCTCTGAGGATGTTCTGGCCCAGTCACTGCCTTCACTTTCCTACTCCCTGCTCAGCCAAGGTTCAACTCCACTCTCTCCCCACCACTCACAACAATGCTGCCTACAGGGAGTCTGTTGGTAGTTCTGGGACTGCCTCCAAACTGTGACCGGTTATAGGAGGTGGTGTGATCTGTCACCTGATTGTGTTATCTACTCCATTTTACCCCAGCTGACCAACCAAAAAGCTGAACTGCCCTATCCTGCCCAGCCATGCCAGTGTATAAGGGCTGTCTGTGTGCGCCTTACCCACCCCCACCAGACTATAGCAAACCGCCAGTATCCACTCACAGGTGTTTCCTGTTGCCCTTTCTTTTGCTCAGCATGACCTCCACAGCAGGTGGTGAAGACCCAGCCAAAAACCTCTTCATAGGCAGTTCTAAAACACTGGGGTAAGGCTCCCCAGGGATCTGGGTCACCCCACCCCCACCTAGGAAACTGTTGGCTCTTCCTGAGCACTCCCGCTCTGACAGCTTTGTGCAGTGTCAGACTACTGGGCCATATCACCACAGGTACTGGGACACCAGGGAAGGCTCAAGCTGGGGAAACCTTATGGATGTCCAGTTTCTCTAGACAATAGATATCCTGGTAGGAGGATGGAGGGTCCATTTCTCTAGCCATGGGTGTGGAAACCCCTCGGGACCTTCTTAGTAAAGGCCTGCCATCCTGAAATCCCATCCCACCCTCAGAGCCGGTCCCAAAGGTCCCTTAACCTAGGTTAACAACAAACTTCTGTACTGCCCTCTCTTGGGAGTCCTACTTCCTTATCACAGGTCAGCTGGTTGGGGGCCACAGAGTCCACAGTTTGTTATTGCCAGGAAAGAGGTACCTCAGGGAGGGAAGGACCTTGCTGTCTTGGTTCACGGGGCAGCCACCCGGGTCTCCTGTCTCCCAGGCTCCAACTCCTCCCCTAAGCAAGGATTCCCGCTTCTCCCCACAGCCTACAGTTGCTCCTGAAGCTCCACCTTAGGAAGCTGCCTCGCCAGAGGGGCCCATGCAGAAGCTACCACCCCTGATGCAGTTCTGCTGCAACCTGGTGGCAACAGCTCAGGCATGCCATGCTAGCTTTTCTTTCACTCTGCCCTCTAGCCACAGTTAGTCTAGAATATGCAGTTTGGGCCTTCTCTGGGCCAGCTGCTTGGATCCACTCAGGGCCTGTGGTTCCCAGGCCCAGATGCAGGTTCAGACTGTTGAGCAGAGCAGAGCTCCCTTCCCTTCTGTGTCTCTTCTCCAAGCACAACCCTGGACTGTGGGCTTTCTACCACCAGGATTTCCAGGGCAAATGCACGCGATGTTGTCACAGCTGGAGTGTGGGCACAGCAGTGCCAGGAAGAACATACCAGAAGGTGTTGGAGCAGAGTTCAGAAGTGCAACAAGCCATGTAGAAAACGCATTTTGCTTTTTTATTTTCTGTAAAACTCTGTAAATAAAATACAATATCAAGGGGGAAAAAAAGATACTCTTCCTTCTTCTTTACCTCCTATGACATCTTCTTTACCTTTTTACTTTCTTCTTTACCTTCTTTGACATCTTCTTTACCTTCTTTGACTTCTTCTTTGCCTTCTTTGACTTTTGCTTTACCGTCTTTATGATCTTTACCTTCTTGACTTCTTCTTTACCTTCTATGACTTCTTTTTTATTTTCTTTGACTTGTTCTTTACCTTTTTTACTTCTTCTTTACCTTCTTTGACTTCTTCTTGATCTTATTTGACTTCTTCTTTACCTACTTTGACATCTTCTTTACCTTCTTTGACTTCTTCTTTGCCTTCTTTGACTTCTTCTTTACATTCTTTAAGCTTCTCTTCATTCTTCTTTACGTTCTTTTTGATCTTCTTTACCTTTTTACCTTCTTCTTTACCCTCTTTGACTTCTTCTTTACCTTCTTTTACCTCTTCTTTACCTTCTTTGACTTCTTCTTTACCTCCTTTAAGCTTCTTTTCCTTTGTGACTCCTTCTTTACATTTTTACCTTCTTCTTTACCTTCTTTGACTTCTTTATTACATTCTTTATGTTCTTTTTTTACCTTCTTGAATTCTTCATTACATTCTTGATTTCTTCTTTACCTTCTTTGACTTCTTCTTTACCTTCTTGGACTTCTTCTTGATCTTCTTTGACTTCTTCTTTACCTTCTTTGACAACTTCTTTACCTTCTTTGACTTTTACTTTGCCTTCTTTGACTTCTTCTTTTACATTCTTTAAGCTTCTCTTCCTTCTTCTTATCCTTCTTTGACATCTTCTTTACCTTTTTACCTTGTTCTTTACCTTCTTTGACATCTTCTTTACCTTCTTTTACCTCTTCTTTACCTTCTTTGACTTCTTCTTTACCTCCTTTAAGCTTCTTTTCCTTCTATGACTACTTCTTTACATTTTTTACCCTTCTTCTTTACCTTCTTTGATTTCTTCTTTACCTTCTTAGACTTCTTCTTTAACTACTTGACTTCTTCTTTAACTTCTGTATGTTCTTCTTTACCTTCTTGAATTCTTCGTTACCTTCTTGACTTCTTCTTTACCTTCTTAGACTTCTTCTTTACCTTCTTTGACTTCTTCTTTGTTCTTTGACTTCTTATTTACATTCTTTAAGCTTCTTTTCCTTCTTCTTTACCTTCTTTGACATCTTCTTTACCTTTTTACCTTCTTCTTTACCCTCTTTGACTTCTTCTTTACCTTCTTTTACCTCTTCTTTACCTTCTTTGACTTCTTCTTTACCTCCTTTATGCTTCTTTTCCGTCTATGACTCCTTCTTTACATTTTTTATCTTCTTCTTTACCTTCTTTGACTTCTTCTTTACCTTCTTTGACTTCTTCTTTACCTTCTTTAAATTCTTCTTGATTTTCTTTGACTTTTTCTTTACCTTCTTTGACATCTTCTTTACCTTCTTCGACTTATTCTTTGCCTTCTTTGACTTCTTATTTACATTCCTTAAGCTTCTCTTCCTTCTTTACCTTTTGTGACATCTTCTTTACCTTCTTTGACTTCTTCTTTGCCTTCTTTGACTTCTTATTTACATTCTTTAATTCTCTTCCTTCTTAGTTACCTTCTTTGACATCTTCTTTACCTTTTTATCTTCTTCTTTACCTTCTTTGACCTTCTTTACCTTGTTTTACATCTTCTTTACCTTCTTTGACTTCTTCTTTACCTTCTTTGTCTTCTTCTATACCTTCTTTGACTTCTTATTTACATTCTTTAAGATTCTCTTCCTTCTTAGTTACCTTCTTTGACATCTTCTTTACCTTTTTACTTCTTCTTTACCTTCTTTGACATCTTCTTTACCTTTTTTACATCTTCTTTACCTTCTTGACTTCTTCTTTACCTTCTTTGACTTCTTCTATACCTTCTTTGACTTCTTCTATACCTTCTTTACCTATTCTTTACCATTTTGACTTCTTCTTTACCTTCTTTGACTTCCTCTTTACCATCTTTACCTCTTTTTTACCTTCTTTTACCTCTTCTTTACCTTCTTTACCGTCGTCTTTACCTTCTTTAATTTCTTCTGTAACTTCTTTAACTTCTTCTTTACCATCTTTACCTTCTTTACCTTCTTTTATATCTTCTTTACGTTCTATACCTTCTTTTACCTCTTCTTTACCTTCTTTGACTTCTTCTGTACCTTTTGAATTCTTTACCTTTTTTTTACTTCCCTTGTACCATCTTTGACTTCTTCATTACCTTCTTTATGTTCTTCTTTACGTTCTTAACTTCTTCTTTACCTTCTTTTACTTCTTCTTTACCTTCTTTGACTTCTTCTTTACATTCTTTGACTTTTTCTTTACTTTCTGTATGTTCTTCTTTACCTTTTTGACTTCTTTACCATCTTTGACTTCTTTATTTTCTTTGACTACTTCTTTACCTTCTTTGACTTCTTTAACCTTTTTTACTTCCTTTGTACCTTTGAATTTTCTTCTTTGCCTTCTATGAATTATTCTATACCTTCTTTGTCTTCTTTACTTCCTCTGACTTTGTCTTTACCTTCTTTGACTTCTTCTTGATCATCTTTGACTTCTTCTTTACCCTTCTTTGACATCTTCTTAACCTTCTTTGACTTCTACTTTGCCTTCTTTGACTTCTTCCTTTATTATTCTTTAAGATTCTCTTCATTCTTCTTTACGTTCTTTTTGATCATCTTTACCTTTTTACATACTTCTTTACCCTCTTTGACTTTCTTCTTTACCTTCTTTTACCGTCTTCTTTACCTTCTTTGACTTCTTCTTTACCTCCTTTAAGCTTCTTTTCCTTTTTGACATCTTCTTTACATTTTTACCTTCTTCTTTACCTTCTTTGACTTTTTTTACATTCTTTATTCTTACTTGAATTCTTCATTACCTTCTTGATTTCTTCTTTATCTTCTTGAACTTCTTCTTTACCTTCTTTGACTTCTTCTTGATCTTCTTTGACTTCTTCTTTACCTTCATTGACAACTTCTTTACCTTCTTTGACTTCTTCTTTGCCTTCTTTGACTTCTTATTTACATTCTTTAAGCTTCTCTTCCTTCTTCTTTACCTTCTTTGACATCTTCTTTACCTTTTTACCTTGTTCTTTACCTTCTTTGACATCTTCTTTACCTTCTTTTACATCTTCTTTACCTTCTTTGACTTCTTCTTTACCTTCTTTGACTTCTTCTATACCTTCTTTGACTTCTTCTATTACCTTCTTTTACCTATTCTTTACCTTTTGACTTCTTCTTTACCTTCTTTGACTTCTTCTTTACCATCTTTTACCTCTTTTTTACCTTCTTTTACCTCTTCTTTACCTTCTTTACCGTCGTCTTTACCTTCTTTAATTTCTTCTGTAACTTCTTTAACTTCTTCTTTACCATCTTTACCTTCTTTACCTTCTTTTACATCTTCTTTACGTTCTATACCTTCTTTTACCTCTTCTTTACCTTCTTTGACTTCTTCTTTACCTTCTTTGAATTCTTTACCTTTTTTTACTTCCCTTGTACCATCTTTGACTTCTTCATTACCTTCTTTATGTTCTTCTTTACGTTCTTAACTTCTTCTTTACCTTCTTTGACTTCTTCTTTACCTTCTTTGACTTCTTCTTTACATTCTTTGACTTTTTCTTTACTTTCTGTATGTTCTTCTTTACCTTTTTGACTTCTTTACCATCTTTGAACTTCTTTATTTTCTTTGACTACTTCTTTACCTTCTTTGACTTCTTTACCTTTTTTACTTCCTTTGTACCTTTGAATTCTTCTTTGCCTTCTATGAATTATTCTATACCTTCTTTGTCTTCTTTACTTCCTCTGACTTTGTCTTTACCTTCTTTGACTTCTTCTTTACCTTCTTTGACTTTTTCTTTACCTTCTGTATGTTCTGCTTTACCTTTTTGACATCTTCTTTACCTTCTTTGACTTATTTATTTTCTTTGATTACTTCTTTACATTTTGACTCCTTCGTTACCTTCTTTGACTTCTTCTTTACATACTTTTACTTCTATTTGCCTTCTTTGACTTCTTCTTTACCTTCTTAAAGCTTCTTTTCCTTGTATGACTTCTTCTTTACATTTTTATTACCTTCTTCTTTACCTTCTTTGACTTCTTCTTTACCTTCTTTGACTTTTTCTTTACCTTCTTGACTTCTTCTTTACCTTCTTTTACCTCTTCTTTACCTTCTTGACTTCTTCTTTACCTTCTTTGACTCTTTTCTTTACCTTCTTTATGTTCTTCTTTACCTTCTTGACTTCTTCTTTAACTTGTTTGACTTCAATTTTAGTTTCTTTGACTTCTTCCTTACCGTTTTTACTTCTTCTTTACCTTATTTGATTTCTTCTTGATCTTCTTTGACTTCTTCTTTTTTA
>NW_024582224.1:0-35110 GCF_903992535.2 Arvicola amphibius | reverse complement strand
TCTGAAATGCCACGGACCGCCTCTCGTGGAGACCACTGACCGCGGGAGAACAGGGGTGAAGGCTAGGAGAAATCAGGAATCGGCGAGGAAATGACAGACAGACACACTCAATAAGGTTGAATATGCTGCTGCAAATTTACTGAAGTTCAAGCATCAGTTTTATAGGATCACAGAAGGAAGTTGGCAAACAAATTACATGAAAAGAATGATTATAGGCAATAATCAAAAGCTTTACATGAGAAAAATTGATTACAGACAATTGATTGTTTCCAGTATGTCTTGTGGTTAGGGCCAGGTGAGCAGAGCTCTTCTTTGAAATCCGTCTCACACCACTAACCAACTATTTTCTCATAGCCCTAAATCATATCTGTTCTCATGGTAACCCAAAACACCATTCTTTAGGGTTATACTCCCAAGGCTTGCTCCGATGGTGAATAATTGGTTTCTTAATGTCAAGAATCCTGCCTTTCTCTCTTATCTAAAATGCACCTGGGGGTTTCTCATTCTGGCTAGCCTCTCCCATCATGAACTCCTTTTGTCCTAGGGTATTCATAAGTTTTTCCAGAGAGCAAGCCAGAGTTCAATATGTCTCAGTAGTTTGATTATTATTATTATTGGTAATGTCCTGGAACTTCTTGACCTGCTGACAAGACAAAAGAACTATACAGAAACAAAGAAGGAACAGAAAGCTCAATACAGCGCCAGGGCTAGCCAGGGAACTGCCTGGGGCCCAGCCCCCGGGAGCGCAGACCCCAACCCCTCAGCGTCGCTCCACCTTAGCAGCATTTTTCTGCTACATAGGCGTGACAGCCGTGGGCATAGCAGTGTATTCCATAATTGCCTTTTCCCTTCATGATTAACCCATCTATTACCCAATTCATCATACCCTCCTGTGTAAGGAAGGGATCCAGGTAATTTCCAGACTCTGGTGTCCAGCGCGGGGCTGTCCACCACTGACCATTAATCAAGTACTGAATGTATCCTCCCTAGGTTATGTTGTGGGTGTATGTTAGTTTTCTCAAACTCCTGAGCAACAGCCTGAATAAACGGTGACGCAGAGTCAAGTAGATCAGTATCCTCTGTGTCATTTCGTTCTCTAGGATTCATGGTAGCAGTCATCTGTAAACAGGAAAGATAAGAAATACAAAGAAAGAATACGCAGAGTAGCAGGAGGGCTCGCTTCCAGGGCCAGTCCCAAGGCCTTTTTGTTCTACCTGAATCAGTGCCATCACGGCAGCTGATTGCTAGGGGACCACCTGGGGCTTCGCTCCAAGAAGCTCTAACCCCAATCCTTCAGCGTGTGTCGGCCAGAGCAATGGCATTTGTCACTACACGGCAGTCACTGCTGTGGACGTGGCAGGTCTCCCTTTTTTATTAGAAAAATGAAGCTCGAACACCTCCTGTTTAACTGCCCGCAAAGAGGAGAAGAGACACTTTATAAGGCATGGGAATAAGAAGATGACTAGGACTAAAATCAAAACCAAGACTCCAATGAGAACGAAATACTGAATCCAGTCCAGAGGATTAAGGTGCTTTAAACCTCCTTCTATTTGTGTTGCTAAGTCTTGTAATCCTCCTAATTGCAGGTGTGTCTGACTGATGGCAGAAATATCCTTTTGAAGAGTATCCATATCATGAGTTATATCATTGTCCTGTCATAGTCCTTGTAAATGAGCTTTTACCTTCTCCCAAGGTTGTGAATTATTATAAGGTAAAGGAGTAATGCAAATAGACCTAAAACTACTGTGACAGCGAGTAGAGAGAGTGGTCTTTAAATTAGAGATATCTTGTCCAAGAGCTAACACTACTTCTTCCAATACATTAATCTTTGCTTCTAATTTTTGATCTATTGCTTCCTGTGTAAGAAGAGCAGAAGTTATATTTCTATTTAAACTATTAACATAATGTGCTGTATGTATTTCTTGAACTAAGGCAGTAGTAGCAACAGCAAAGGTTGTAATTATGGAAATCAAGGCTGCAATTCCTAAAATAAGAGCAGCTACAAACCTTTTCGGCCTAATTAAGTCATTTAGGGTAGTGAGTACTTGTAAAGCTGAATTATCATACCAAGGATCATCCCCAAGTTCAACAGGTAACATTACAAAAGGAGGACGGCGAACAATAATCATAGTACCCAATTCTTTTGTTTCAGCAGAAGAAATACAATTAGTAATTTTACAAGAGTAGCAGTTTACACGGTAAGATTTACCCACTTGAGAGATTTTAACATGAATATGCTGCCCTAAAAGCAAAGCATTAGGATATGAAACACAAGCCCTAATTCCATAAGGAAGAGCTTTAGTGGTGTTGGGTTTCTTTTCTAAAAACATATTGGCAGAAGCAACAAGTCTAAACAAATCAGCATGCTTTCTAGTAACATTCCCTTCTTGAGCATACCATGTGGGTTTAACAAAACCAGGGGAAAATCATCTTCTTAGTGGTTCCCCTTCTCCATTATAAGAATATTTATGAAATTTATTTTTATGTATAGTTATATAATTTTCATAAACATTTTTCTGACCATTTGAATTAGAATAATCCCATATCTTCAAGGATGAATTTTTTGGTTGATACCATGTGGCAGCATTAGAAAATCCACAGGTAAGCTAAGCAGGAAACTTAGTTAAGGAGGAGTCCCAAAATTGATCCTTGTCACGGTACTTTTGAATACAAGGATCTATAGGCATTTCCTTTACTTTAATAAAGTTCTCATTATAGGAGGGATCCTCTAAAGTCTGCATCTGTGTTTTCCAGATCCATCGCTTATCGGCACTTCCTTCATCAGGATCGGCAGTAAGGAAGGTCCTATAGCCTGTACTCACACAGCCTTCCCCTGCAGCGTGAGGCAAATCGGTAGTGAATCTGCTCTGCCCTCAAAGGTTATCAAAGAGGACGAGCGAGACCTTGCATCAGAGTCCTGGGACCCACCTAGTCTGACTGAATCATTGGTTAATATCTTAATTGGCTCCCTGTCTAACCAACCCATAGGCTGCAAAATCGGCGGATGAGGCACATAGGCCCCAAAAGGCAACACCCTCAGCCCCCGGGGGAGCTGCGATCAATGCCAGGAAAGCAAGAAAGTACATGCTTGCAGTTAGGGGCTTTTCCTGCTCTTTAAGTAAGCCTTTCGCTTCTTTCACCAGGTGCTTTATTTTCGTCCAAGTCATTTCCCGATTTCTCGGCGAAGTTAGTTTCATTTTCTTCATCTGCCATGTCAGCCGTTTCTTCTGCTTTCTCCATTTCCTCTTTCTGCGCTGCACCTCCAGCGACCGCCAGGACGAGTCTGTCTGGGATCCAGATGGGGGAGTCGGCATCCTTATTTTGTGTAGGCAAAAGTGGTGCAATCAATTTTCCAAGGTCCTGCTGTTTGTCCATAGTCTGGACCCGGTCCTGGCAGCTGGTGTTGCACTGGGGATCGTCTTGCCCAGTGGTCAGCGTCATTGTTATCCAGGCGGAGACATCGTGGTGTCCCATAGTCTTCTTTGGGTCACTGTTAGGATCTCAGAGTTTCTGTTTGATATAAGCCTTTTAAAACTTTATTTTAAATGCTATTTTCTATAGATTTTTGAAGTATTTAGGGCTGTCCAGGTATCTGTGATTAGACAAACTTTATTATTTTAAATTACTTGTACTTATACCAGTACTTTGAGGATGACTAATTATTACCTTGTATTCTTAACAGACCAGAACTATATACCATATTTTTGTCAGATTGAACCTTTAGATTAATGATTTTAGCAAAGACAATGAGGCTAAAATCTAAACATTAACAATATGAAACATTTTATAAGACTTTATGTTTTATAACCTATTTTATTGTAATTGACACTTTTGGTGATTATCACCTGTCCTTTTTGTTTTTCTTTGTAACTGTTTTTTCTTTGGGAGTCTAGTCCCAGCTATTCCCGGTGGTAACTGACATTCTTGTATATCAATAAAGAACAGCATAAAACAGTTTTAACATTATTTATATTAAAAAGACATCCAAATTTTTGTGAACCCAAATCTAATGACCAGAGCTCAGAGAAAAATTACAAGTATAAAACTTACAATTACCAAAGCTTAATTTTTAACAAAACAAGCATACATAATTTTTTAAAGAAATAACCATGACCCTTTAACAAGGCAAACAAAGCCTTTTTAAAACCAGAATTAACAGTTAAACATTTAGGTACAGTAAACATCTTTTGGCCTTTTATAATTTTTTATATACCTTTTGTGACCTTTTATATACCTTTTGCAATTTTTAGGTTTGTTCTCTCTCATCTTTGTTTTATTGGTTAAGTCAGACATTTTTAGATAAACCCCTATTAATATTATTATTATTATTATTATTATTTTAGTCTTCCATCCTTTTTGGTTTTTAGACATTATAAAAACCTCTATTAAAAACCTTTTAAAAATTTTGACAATACATAATGTATCTTTAACATTTATTTTAAAATTAGTGTTTTTTTTTTTAAAGTTACAGGTTGGCATAATTTGACACTTTTTATAAGCAGCATTAGGACAGGAAAGAGTTAAGACAGAAAACTGCTGGCCAGCAGAAGAGACCTTGAGTGTTATCACAGTGAAGAACTTAGCTCAGGAAAGAAAAGAGGCACAGAGAGTGTCCTTAGCTCCTAATGCTCCTTTTTAGAAGTTTTTTGTTAATTTTTCTCTGACCATGATCTCAGACTTTTTGTTTTATATTTGCCTAGAATCTTTTTTTTTAATATTAATTTTAATTTTTTATTCTTATCTAAAAGCATTCCATCCTTATAGAGTTTGGATTTACATTTATTTTTCCAGTGTCTTCCTTTTTGACATCTTGGACAATTACCTGGGAGAGGGCCTCTTTTGCCCTCCTTCCTTTCCCCAGAGCAATTCTTTTGTACATGACTTGATTCCCCACGTTTATAACAAGTGGGAGCTGAGGGGTTCTTTTGACCTCCTCCATTGGCGCTGAATTCCTGTCTTCTCATGACTGCAGCATAGGCCATACCCTGGACTATTGCTGGTGAGGCTTCTGTACAGGCTTTAGTATAGTCCTGTATGGTTTCTGTCTTTCTGATGGGCCTTATAAGGTCCTGGCATAGAGCATTGGCCTTTTCCCATGCCAATTGTTTAAGGAGCATGTCTGTAAAGAAATTCCCCAAAGACTGCTCCAATACTTTCAGTTCTCTATTTGCCATTACATGTTTCTGCTTTAAGTCAGTAAGCCCCATGTTTCCTGTGATTACTTACTCTTAACCGGTGATCCTTTACCGGCGGGACTGCAGTTCCCTGGTAAGAGCCGTACCTGATTTCGAGGGAGAAAGAAAGAAAGATTACCTGGCCTTCGGTCCCTGTTCGGGCGCCACCTGCCACGGACCGCCTCTCGTGGAGACCACCGACCGCGGGAGAACAGGGGTGAAGGCTAGGAGAAATCAGGAATCGGCGAGGAAATGACAGACAGACACACTCAATAAGGTTGAATATGCTGCTGCAAATTTACTGAAGTTCAAGCATCAGTTTTATAGGATCACAGAAGGAAGTTGGCAAACAAATTACATGAGAAGAATGATTATAGGCAATAATCAAAAGCTTTACATGAGAAAAATTGATTACAGACAATTGATTGTTTCCAGTATGTCTTGTGGTTAGGGCCAGGTGAGCAGAGCTCTTCTTTGAAATCCGTCTCACACCACTAACCAACTATTTTCTCATAGCCCTAAATCATATCTGTTCTCATGGTAACCCAAAACACCATTCTTTAGGGTTATACTCCCAAGGCTTGCTCCGATGGTGAATAATTGGTTTCTTAATGTCAAGAATCCTGCCTTTCTCTCTTATCTAAAATGCACCTGGGGGTTTCTCATTCTGGCTAGCCTCTCCCATCATGAACTCCTTTTGTCCTAGGGTATTCATAAGTTTTTCCAGAGAGCAAGCCAGAGTTCAATATGTCTCAGTAGTTTGATTATTATTATTATTGGTAATGTCCTGGAACTTCTTGACCTGCTGACAAGACAAAAGAACTATACAGAAACAAAGAAGGAACAGAAAGCTCAATACAGCGCCAGGGCTAGCCAGGGAACTGCCTGGGGCCCAGCCCCCGGGAGCGCAGACCCCAACCCCTCAGCGTCGCTCCACCTTAGCAGCATTTTTCTGCTACATAGGCGTGACAGCCGTGGGCATAGCAGTGTATTCCATAATTGCCTTTTCCCTTCATGATTAACCCATCTATTACCCAATTCATCATACCCTCCTGTGTAAGGAAGGGATCCAGGTAATTTCCAGACTCTGGTGTCCAGCGCGGGGCTGTCCACCACTGACCATTAATCAAGTACTGAATGTATCCTCCCTAGGTTATGTTGTGGGTGTATGTTAGTTTTCTCAAACTCCTGAGCAACAGCCTGAATAAACGGTGACGCAGAGTCAAGTAGATCAGTATCCTCTGTGTCATTTCGTTCTCTAGGATTCATGGTAGCAGTCATCTGTAAACAGGAAAGATAAGAAATACAAAGAAAGAATACGCAGAGTAGCAGGAGGGCTCGCTTCCAGGGCCAGTCCCAAGGCCTTTTTGTTCTACCTGAATCAGTGCCATCACGGCAGCTGATTGCTAGGGGACCACCTGGGGCTTCGCTCCAAGAAGCTCTAACCCCAATCCTTCAGCGTGTGTCGGCCAGAGCAATGGCATTTGTCACTACACGGCAGTCACTGCTGTGGACGTGGCAACACTCCATTCACTTCTAGCAATGTTTTGCACTGTTTGAAGCAAGTGCTTGTCTTTGGAGAGAAATGCATTTGTGTTTCTCAAGGAAACATCTGAAGAATTATATACACTTTCAAAAGAGAGTGTTTATCTTTCAATGTACAATATATAGAAAGAAATGGAACAACTCATTCACTTCTACCAATGCTTTGCACTGTTTTAGCAAGTGCTTTTCTTTTGATAGGAAGGAACAAGCATTTCTCAAGAATGCGTCTGAAGAATCATGGACACTTTCCAAACAAAGTGCTTATCTTTCAACGTACAGCTTCTAGGAAGAAAAGGAACACTCCATTCACTCCTAGCAATGTTTTGCTCTGTTTGAAGCAAGTGCTTGTCTTTGAAGAGAAACGCGTTTGTGTTTCTCAGGAAAGCATCTGAAGAATTACGTATACTTTCAAAAGAGAGGGCTTATCTCTCAAAGTACAATATGTAGAAAGAAATGGAACACTCCATTCACTTCTGCCAAAGGTATTGCAGTGTTTGTCTTTGGAGAGAAATGCATAAAGCAGTCTCAGAAAAGCATTTGAAGAATTATGTACACTTCCAAAAGAAAGAGCTTATCTTTTGAAGTACAACATTTAGAAAGAAACACAAGGCTAGATTCACTTCTACCAATGTTTCAAATTCTATGTACCAAGTGCTTCTCTGAAGAATAACGTACACTTTCAAAACAAAGTAAAGTGCATATCCTGGAAAGGACAGTATTCAGAAAGGAATGCAACAACTCCATTCACTTCTAGCAATGTTTTGCACTGTTTTAAGCAACTGCTTCTCTTTTAAGAGAAACGCGTATGTGTTTCTCAGGAAAGCACCTGAAGAATTATGGAAACGTTTCAAAGAGAGGGCTCATCTTTCAACGTAATGCTTTTAGAAATGAAACACTCCTTTCACTTCTAGCAATGCTTTTCACTGTTTGTCGCAAGTACTTCTCTTTTGAGAGAAACGTGTATGTGTCTCCTAGGAAAGCGTCTGAGAAATTAAGAACAATTTCAAAAGAAAGGAAATATCTTTCAAAGTACAGCATTCAGAAAGAAACAGAAACTCCATTCACTTCTAACCCTAACACTAACCGTAACCCTAACATTAACCCTAACCCTAACAATAACCCTAATATTAACACTCTTACGTTTACCCTAACCCTAACCCTAAACGTAACCCTAACCCTAACCCTAACCCCTAACACTAACTCTAACCCTAACCTTAACCCAAACACTAACCGTAACCCTAACCCTAACACGATTGTGTTTCTCAGTAAGGCATATAAAGAAATGCTTATCTTTCAAAGTACAGCGCTTAGAAAGAAACGCAACACTCCATTTACTTGTAGCAATGTTTTGAACTCTCTGTACCAAGTGCTTCTCTTTTGAGAGAAACGCATAGGCGTGTCTCAGGAAAGAATCTGAAGAATTATTGTACACATTGAAAGGAAATGGATTATGTTTCAAAGTACAATATTGAGAAAGAAAAGCAACACTCCATTCACTTCTAGCAATTCTTTGCACTGTTTGTAGCTAGTGCTTCTCTTTAGAGAGAAACGAAAAAGCTGTTCTCATGAAAACATCTAAAGGATTATGTACACTTTCAAAAGAAAGTGGTTATCTTTCAATGTACAGCTTCTGTGAAGAAATGGAACACTCCATTCACTTCTAGCAATGTTTTGCACTGTTTGAAGCAAGTGCTTGTCTTTGGAGAGAAACGCATTTGTGTTTCTCAGGAAAGCATCTGAAGAATTATGTACACTTTCTAAAGAAAGGGTTTATGTGTCAAATTTCAGCTTTCAGGAAGAAATAGAACACTCCATTCACTTCTACCAATGTTTTCAACTGTTTGAAGCAAGTTTTTGTTTTTGGAAGGAAATGAGTTATGTTTCTTATTAAAGCACCTGAAGAATTATTTACACTTTTAAAAGAAAAGGTTTTTCTTTCAAATTACAGCATTCAAAAAGAAATAGAATATTCCATTCACTTCTCCCAAAGTTTTGCACTGTTTGAAGCAAGTTCGACAGTTTTGAGAGAAACGCATAGGCGTGGCTTCAGGAAAGCGTCTGAAGAATTACGTATACATTGAAAAGAAAGGGATTATGTTTTAAGGTACAATATTTAGATAGAAAAGCAACACTCCATTTACTTCTAGCAATGCTTTTCACTCTTTGTAGCTAGTGCTTTTCTTTAGAGAGAAACGAAAAAGCTGTTCTCATGAAAGCATCGAAAGGATTATGTACACTTTCCAAAGAAAGAGCTTATCATTCAAAGTATAGCATTCAGAAAGAAATGGAACACTCCATTCACTTCTAGCAATGTTTTGCACTGTTTGAAGCAAGTGCTTGTCTTTGGAGAGAAACGCATTTGTGTTTCTCAGGAAAACATCTGAAGAATTATATACACTATCAAAAGAGAGTGTTTATCTCTCAATGTACAATATATAGAACGAAATGGAACAACTCATTCACTTCTACCAATGCTTTGCACTGTTCTTAGCAAGTGCTTTCTTTTGATAGGAAGGAACAAGCATTTCTCAAGAATGCGTCTGAAGAATCATGGACACTTTCCAAACAAAGTGCTTATCTTTCAACGTACAGCTTCTAGGAAGAAAAGGAACACTCCATTCACTCCTAGCAATGTTTTGCTCTGTTTGAAGCAAGTGCTTGTCTTTGAAGAGAAACGCGTTTGTGTTTCTCAGGAAAGCATCTGAAGAATTACGTATACTTTCAAAAGAGAGGGCTTATCTCTCAAAGTACAATATGTAGAAAGAAATGGAACACTCCATTCACTTCTGCCAAAGGTATTGCAGTGTTTGTCTTTGGAGAGAAACGCATAAAGCAGTCTCAGAAAAGCATTTGAAGAATTATGTACACTTCCAAAAGAAAGAGCTTATCTTTTGAAGTACAACATTTAGAAAGAAACACAAGGCTAGATTCACTTCTACCAATGTTTCAAATTCTATGTACCAAGTGCTTCTCTGAAGAATAACGTACACTTTCAAAACAAAGTAAAGTGCATATCCTGGAAAGGACAGTATTCAGAAAGGAATGCAACAACTCCATTCACTTCTAGCAATGTTTTGCACTGTTTTAAGCAACTGCTTCTCTTTTAAGAGAAACGCGTATGTGTTTCTCAGGAAAGCACCTAAAAAATTATGGAAAGGTTTCAAAGAGAGGGCTCATCTTTCAACGTAATGCTTTTAGAAATGAAACACTCCTTTCACTTCTAGCAATGCTTTTCACTGTTTGTCGCAAGTACTTCTCTTTTGAGAGAAACGTGTATGTGTCTCCTAGGAAAGCGTCTGAGAAATTAAGAACAATTTCAAAAGAAAGGAAATATCTTTCAAAGTACAGCATTCAGAAAGAAACAGAAACTCCATTCACTTCTAACCCTAACACTAACCAGTAACCCTAACATTAACCCTAACACTAACAATAACCCTAATATTAACACTCTTACATTTACCCTAACCCTAACCCTAAACGTTACCCTAACCCTAACCCCTAACACTAACTCTAAGCCTAACCTTAACCCAAACTCTAACCATAACCCTAACCCTAACACGATTGTGTTTCTCAGTAAGGCATATAAAGAAATGCTTATCTTTCAAAGTACAGCGCTTAGAAAGAAAGGCAACACTCCATTTACTTGTAGCAGTGTTTTGAACTCTCTGTACCAAGTGCTTCTATTTTGAGAGAAACGCATAGGCGTGTCTCAGGAAAGAATCTGAAGAATTATTGTACACATTGAAAGGAAATGGATTATGTTTCAAAGTACAATATTGAGAAAGAAAAGCAAAACTCCATTCACTTCTAGCAATTCTTTGCACTGTTTGTAGCTAGTGCTTCTCTTTAGAGAGAAACAAAAAAGCTGTTCTCATGAAATCATCGAAAGGATTATGTACACTTTCAAAAGAAAGTGGTTTTCTTTCAATGTACAGCTTCTGTGAAGAAATGGAACACTCCATTCACTTCTAGCAATGTTTTGCACTGTTTGAAGCAAGTGCTTGTCTTTGGAGAGAAACGCATTTGTGTTTTCAGGAAAGCATCTGAAGAATTATGTATACTTTCAAAAGAGAGGGCTTATCTCTCAAAGTACAAGATGGAGAAAGAAATGGAACACTCCATTCCCTTCTGCCAAAGGTATTGCAGTGTTTGTCTTTGGAGAGAAACGCATAAAGCAGTCTCAGAAAAGCATTTGAAGAATTATGTACACTTCCAAAAGAAAGAGCTTATCTTTTGAAGTACAACATTTAGAAAGAAACACAAGGCTAGATTCACTTCTACCAATGTTTCAAATTCTATGTACCAAGTGCTTCTCTGAAGAATAACGTACACTTTCAAAACAAAGTAAAGTGCATATCCTGGAAAGGACAGTATTCAGAAAGGAATGCAACAACTCCATTCACTTCTAGCAATGTTTTGCACTGTTTTAAGCAACTGCTTCTCTTTTAAGAGAAACGCGTATGTGTTTCTCAGGAAAGCATCTGAAGAATTATGGAAACGTTTCAAAGAGAGGGCTCATCTTTCAACGTAATGCTTTTAGAAATGAAACACTCCTTTCACTTCTAGCAATGCTTTTCACTGTTTGTCGCAAGTACTTCTCTTTTGAGAGAAACGTGTATGTGTCTCCTAGGAAAGCGTCTGAGAAATTAAGAACAATTTCAAAAGAAAGGAAATATCTTTCAAAGTACAGCATTCAGAAAGAAACAGAAACTCCATTCACTTCTAACCCTAACACTAACCGTAACCCTAACATTAACCCTAACCCTAACAATAACCCTAATATTAACACTCTTACGTTTACCCTAACCCTAACCCTAAACGTAACCCTAACCCTAACCCTAACCCCTAACACTAACTCTAACCCTAACCTTAACCCAAACACTAACCGTAACCCTAACCCTAACACGATTGTGTTTCTCAGTAAGGCATATAAAGAAATGCTTATCTTTCAAAGTACAGCGCTTAGAAAGAAACGCAACACTCCATTTACTTGTAGCAATGTTTTGAACTCTCTGTACCAAGTGCTTCTATTTTGAGAGAAACGCATAGGCGTGTCTCAGGAAAGAATCTGAAGAATTATTGTACACATTGAAAGGAAATGGATTATGTTTCAAAGTACAATATTGAGAAAGAAAAGCAACACTCCATTCACTTCTAGCAATTCTTTGCACTGTTTGTAGCTAGTGCTTCTCTTTAGAGAGAAACGAAAAAGCTGTTCTCATGAAAACATCTAAAGGATTATGTACACTCTCCAAACAAAGTGCTTATCTTTCAATGTACAGCTTCTAGGAAGAAAAGGAACACTCCATTCACTCCTAGCAATGTTTTGCTCTGTTTGAAGCAAGTGCTTGTCTTTGAAGAGAAACGCGTTTGTGTTTCTCAGGAAAGCATCTGAAGAATTACGTATACTTTCAAAAGAGAGGGCTTATCTCTCAAAGTACAATATGTAGAAAGAAATGGAACACTCCATTCACTTCTGCCAAAGGTATTGCAGTGTTTGTCTTTGGAGAGAAATGCATAAAGCAGTCTCAGAAAAGCATTTGAAGAATTATGTACACTTCCAAAAGAAAGAGCTTATCTTTTGAAGTACAACATTTAGAAAGAAACACAAGGCTAGATTCACTTCTACCAATGTGTCAAATTCTATGTACCAAGTGCTTCTGTGAAGAATAACGTACACTTTCAAAACAAAGTAAAGTGCATATCCTGGAAAGGACAGTATTCAGAAAGGAATGCAACAACTCCATTCACTTCTAGCAATGTTTTGCACTGTTTTAAGCAACTGCTTCTCTTTTAACAGAAACGCGTATGTGTTTCTCAGGAAAGCACCTAAAAAACTATGGAAACGTTTCAAAGAGAGGGCTCATCTTTCAACGTACAATATTTAGATAGAAAAGCAACACTCCATTTACTTCTAGCAATGCTTTTCACTCTTTGTAGCTAGTGCTTTTCTTTAGAGAGAAACAAAAAAGCTGTTCTCATGAAAGCATTGAAAGGATTATGTACACTTTCCAAAGAAAGAGCTTATCATTCAAAATTATAGCATTCAGAAAGAAATGGAACACTCCATTCACTTCTAGCAATGTTTTGCACTGTTTGAAGCAAGTGCTTGTCTTTGGAGAGAAACGCATTTGTGTTTCTCAGGAAAACATCTGAAGAATTATATACACTTTCAAAAGAGAGTGTTTATCTTTCAATGTACAATATATAGAACGAAATGGAACATCTCATTCACTTCTACCAATGCTTTGCACTGTTTTTAGCAAGTAATTTAATTTTCTTTGGATAGGAAGGAACAAGCTTTTCTCAAGAATGCTTCTGAAGAATCATGGACACTTTCCAAACAAAGTGCTTATCTTTCAACTTACAGCTTCTAGGAAGAAATGGAACACTCCATTCACTTCTAGCAATGTTTTGCACTGTTTGAAGCAAGTGCTTGTCTTTGGAGAGAAACGCATTTGTGTTTCTCAGGAAAGCATCTGAAGAATTATGTATACTTTCAAAAGAGAGGGCTTATCTCTCAAAGTACAAGATGGAGAAAGAAATGGAACACTCCATTCACTTCTGCCAAAGGTATTGCAGTGTTTGTCTTTGGAGAGAAACGCATAAAGCAGTCTCAGAAAAGCATTTGAAGAATTATGTACACTTCCAAAAGAAAGAGCTTATCTTTTGAAGTACAACATTTAGAAAGAAACACAAGGCTAGATTCACTTCTACCAATGTTTCAAATTCTATGTACCAAGTGCTTCTGTGAAGAATTACGTACACTTTCGAAACAAAGTAAAGTGCATATCCTGGAAAGGACAGTATTCAGAAAGGAAAACAACAACTCCATTCACTTCTAGCAATGTTTTGCACTGTTTGAAGCAAGTGCTTGTCTTTTAAGAGAAATGCGTATGTGTTTCTCAGGAAAGCATCTGAAGAATTATGGAAACGTTTCAAAGAGAGGGCTCATCTTTCAACGTAATGCTTTTAGAAATGAAAAATTCCTTTCATTTCTAGCAATGCTTTTCACTGTTTGTCGCAAGTACTTCTCTTTTGAGAGAAACGTGTATGTGTCTCCTAGGAAAGCGTCTGAGAAATTAAGAACAATTTCAAAGATAGGAAATATCTTTCAAAGTACAGCATTCAGAAAGAAACAGAACACTCCATTCACTTCTAACCCTAACACTAACCGTAACCCTAACATTAACCCTAACCCTAACAGTAACCCTAATATTAACACTCTTACGTTTACCCTAACCCTAACGCTAAACGTAACCCTAACCCTAACCCTAACCCCTAACACTAACTCTAACCCTAACCTTAACCCAAACACTAACCGTAACCCTAAACCTAACACGATTGTGTTTCTCAGTAAGGCATATAAAGAAATGATTATCTTTCAAAGTACAGCGCTTAGAAAGAAACGCTACACTCCATTTACTTGTAGCAATGTTTTGAACTCTCTGTACCAGTGCTTCTATTTTGAGAGAAACGCATAGGCGTGTCTCAGGAAAGAATCTGAAGAATTATTGTACACATTGAAAGGAAATGGATTATGTTTCAAAGTACAATATTGAAAAAGAAAAGCAACACTCCATTCACTTCTAGCAATTCTTTGCACTCTTTGTAGCTAGTGCTTCTCTTTAGAGAGAAACGAAAAAGCTGTTCTCATGAAAACATCTAAAGGATAATGTACACTTTCAAAAGAAAGTGGTTATCTTTCAATATACAGCTTCTGTGAAGAAATGGAACACTCCATTCACTTCTAGCAATGATTTGCACTGTTTGAAGCAAGTGCTTGTCTTTGGAGAGAAACGCATTTGTGTTTCTCAGGAAAGCATCTGCAGAATTATGGAAACGTTTCAAAGAGAGGGCTCATCTTTCAACGTAATGCTTTTAGAAATGAAAAACTCCTTTCACTTCTAGCAATTCTTTTCACTGTTTTTCGCAAGTACTTCTCTTTTGAGAGAAACGTGTATGTGTCTCCTAGGAAACGTCTGAGAAATTAAGAACAATTTCAAAAGATAGTTAATATCTTTCAAAGTACAGCATTCAGAAAGAAACAGAACACTCGATTCACTTCTAACCCTAACACTAACCGTAACCCTAACATTAACCCTAACCCTAACAATAACCCTAATATTCACACTCTTACGTTTACCCTAACCCTAACGCTAAACATAACCCTAACCCTAACCCCTAACACTAACTCTAACCCTAACCTTAACCCAAACACTAACCGTAACCCTAAACCTAACACGATTGTGTTTCTCAGTAAGCCATATAAAGAAATGCTTATCTTTCAAAGTGCAGCGCTTAGAAAGAAACGCTACACTCCATTTACTTGTAGCAATGTTTTGAACTCTCTGTACCAAGTGCTTCTCTTTTGAGAGAAACGCATAGGCGTGTCTCAGGAAAGAATCTGAAGAATTATTGTACACATTGAAAGGAAATGGATTATGTTTCAAAGTATAATATTGAGAAAGAAAAGCAACACTCCATTCACTTCTAGCAATTCTTTGCACTGTTTGTAGCTAGTGCTTCTCTTTAGAGAGAAACGAAAAGGCTGTTCTCATGAAAACATCTAAAGGATTCTGTACACTTTCAAAAGAAAGTGGTTATCTTTCAATGTACAGCTTCTGTGAAGAAATGGAACACTCCATTAACTTCTAGCAAAGTTTTGCACTGTTCGAAGCAAGTGCTTGTCTTTGGAGAGAAACACATTTGTGTTTCTCAGGAAAGCATCTGAAGAATTATGTACACTTTCTAAAGAAAGGGTTTATGTGTCAAATTTCAGCTTTCAGGATGAAATAGAACACTCCATTCACTTCTACCAATGTTTTCAACTGTTTGAAGCAAGTTTTTGTTTTTGGAAGGAAATGAGTTATGTTTCTTATTAAAGCACCTGAAGAATTATTTACACTTTTAAAAGAAAAGGTTTTTCTTTCAAATTACAGCATTCAAAAAGAAATAGAATATTCCATTCACTTCTCCCAAAGTTTTGCACTGTTTGAAGCAAGTTCGACACTTTTGAGAGAAACGCATAGGCGTGGCTCAGGAAAGCGTCTGAAGAATTACGTATACATTGAAAAGAAAGGGATTATGTTTTAAGGTACAATATTTAGATAGAAAAGCAACACTCCATTTACTTCTAGCAATGCTTTTCACTCTTTGTAGCTAGTGCTTTTCTTTAGAGAGAAACGAAAAAGCTGTTCTCATGAAAGCATTGAAAGGATTATGTACACTTTCCAAAGAAAGAGCTTATCATTCAAAATATAGCATTCAGAAAGAAATGGAACACTCCATTCACTTCTAGCAATGTTTTGCACTGTTTGAAGCAAGTGCTTGTCTTTGGAGAGAAACGCATTTGTGTTTCTCAGGAAAACATCTGAAGAATTATATACACTTTCAAAAGAGAGTGTTTATCTTTCAATGTACAATATATAGAAAGAAATGGAACATCTCATTCACTTCTACCAATGCTTTGCACTGTTTTTAGCAAGTAAATTTCTTTGGATAGGAAGGAACAAGCTTTTCTCAAGAATGCGTCTGAAGAATCATGGACACTTTCCAAACAAAGTGCTTATCTTTCAACCTACATCTTCTAGGAAGAAATGGAACACTCCATTCACTCCTAGCCATGTTTTGCTCTGTTTGAAGCAAGTGCTTGTCTTTGAAGAGAAACGCGTTTGTGTTTCTCAGGAAAGCATCTGAAGAATTCCGTATACTATCAAAAGAGAGGGCTTATCTCTCAAAGTACAATATGTAGAAAGAAATGCAATACTCCATTCACTTCGGCCAAAGGTATTGCAGTGTTTGTCTTTGGAGAGAAACGCATAAAGCAGTCTCAGAAAAGCATTTGAAGTATTATGTACCCTTCCAAAAGAAAGAGCTTATCTTTTGAAGTACAACATTTAGAAAGAAACACAAGGCTAGATTCACTTCTACCAATGTTTCAAATTCTATGTACCAAGTGCTTCTCTGAAGAATTACGTACACTTTCGAAACAAAGTAAAGTGCATATCCTGGAAAGGACAGTATTCAGAAAGGAATGCAACAACTCCATTCACTTCTAGCAATGTTTTGCACTGTATTAAGCAACTGCTTCTCTTTTAAGAGAAACGCGTATGTGTTTCTCAGGAAAGGATCTGAAGAATTATGGAAACGTTTCAAAGAGAGGGCTCATCTTTCAACGTAATGCATTTAGAAATGAAACACTCCTTTCACTTCTAGCAATTCTTTTCACTGTTTGTCGCAAGTACTTCTCTTTTGAGAGAAACGTGTATGTGTCTCCTAGGAAAGCGTCTGAGAAATTAAGAACAATTTCAAAAGAAAGGAAATATCTTTCAAAGTACAGCATTCAGAAAGAAACAGAACACTCCATTCACTTCTAACCCTAACACTAACCGTAACCCTAAAATTAACCCTAACCCTAACAATAACCCTAATATTAACACTTTACATTTACCCTAACCCTAACCCTAAAAGTAACCCTAACCCTAACCCTAACCTAACCCTAACACTAACTCTAACCCTAACCTTAACCCAAACACTAACCATAACCCTAACCCTAACACGATTGTGTTTCTCAGTAAGGCATATAAAGAAATGCTTATCTTTCAAAGTACAGCGCCATTTACTCCATTTACTTGTTGCAATGTTTTGAACTCTCTGTACCAAGTGCTTCTCTTTTGAGAGAAACGCATAGGCATGTCTCAGGAAAGAATCTGAAGAATTATTGTACACATTGAAAGGAAATGGATAGATAGATTGATAGATAGATAGATAGATAGATAGATAGATAGATAGATAGATAGATAGATAGATAGATAGATAGATAGATAGATAGATAGATAGATAGATAGATAGATAGATAGATGATAGATAGATGATAGATAGATAGATAGATGATGATATATAGATGATAGATAGATAGATAGATAGATAGATAGATAGATAGATAGATAGATAGATAGATAGATAGATAGATGATAGATGGATAGATAGATGATAGATAGATAGATGATAGATAGATAGATGATAGATAGGTAGATAGATAGATAGATAGATAGATAGATAGATAGATAGATAGATGATAGATAGATACATAATAGATAGATAGATAGATAGATAGATAGATAGATAGATAGATAGATAGATAGATGATTGATAGATGGATGACGGCGGGTAGATGAACGATAGATGGTAACACACGATAGATAATTGATATAAGACGGATGTGAGTGAGAAGGCAGGAATGTAAATGACACACAGGACATAAATATAAGTGCAGACTGTGCCCTCATTGACAGTATATTAGACACAGGCATGAAGGGTGCTGCTCCACCACTCCGCTTAACCTAGCCAGCATGGCAGTGCTTGGGAGTGGGCTTCACGGGGAACATTAGGTTAGATGACTTAAAGCCTGCTGTACCATAAAATTTATGCAGCCGACTGTCTGCTTTTGAGAGATGTCTCTGCTCAAATCACTTAATCATTCTCTTTTAATGGCTGCCTTCAACCTGTCATTTTTGCATGAAGAGCTGGTTCTCCCCGGCCACTGCATTCTGTTACATCTCTCTCTGTGTTTTCCTCATCTCTCTGTCTTTTTTAGATTGACAACTTAAAGGTGTTTCTCCTTTTTGGAATACGGCAGGCAGATCCTCTTCATGTGGGAATGGCAGACAGACAAGGATCTTAGCCGCCAGAGGCTAAAACCTGGGATCAGGTGCATCCTCCTTCCAGAAGTAAATAAAGTGAGCTCGAGGCTACTTCAGCTCCTCGGCCTCTTCCCAGCCCTGAGTCTGTGTGTTTCATCGACACTAGCTTTCAACCCCGGGATGTGTTCTTGCTGTTTTCCTAGCAGATGGTTGTTTAGCTTTACTCTTCCTCTTTCGGGTCCTACACCACGGATGCTTTTTCTTCTGCTTTGATGTTTGTTCTCAATCAGATATGCTGGTGGCAAATTTTCTGTGGTTTGTCTGGAAATGGTTCTTTGCCTGTCCTGATTTTTGAATTAGGTCATCGGTACAGGTGAAGGCACATTCTCGCTAACACACTGAGGTTATCCCCCTGCGGTAGAGCCTCTGCTGGCCAGACTAAACATTCGATCATAGGACTATGCCTGTGGATCTTTCTGCAGATACATGGTTTATGTGTTTTGACATCCATTTTTAAGTTGTCGGGACATCAATAAAACTATGTGTAAGTAAGGGAAGTCCATTTTCCCTCTGGGCGTACAGTGGGCTAGAGGTGAGAGGGGGGTTGGTCTTGAACTTTCCTCACATGGAGAGTTGGGCTGTGTCACCCCAGGCAGAAAGAAGTTCCTGTGAGTGTGTCCGAGGCCAGGCTGTGCTAGTGAGCCCTCACAGATCTGGTTCTGAATGCCTCAGGCTTGTACCATAGAGCTCCCAAGTGGCCTCACACCCTACCCCAATGCCACTAACTCCTACAGTCTGCTAGACTTTCCACACTCATTTCTTAGTAGACTTTTTGGGGGTATGTTTTCACATTTAACCATTATCTTTAACCTCTTCAATTCTTTTTGACCTTGGTGGGATGATGGTCAGTTAGGGGCTGCGGCCTGTCATGTACCCAG
This sequence comes from Arvicola amphibius, assembly GCF_903992535.2. Classification (NCBI taxonomy): domain Eukaryota; kingdom Metazoa; phylum Chordata; class Mammalia; order Rodentia; family Cricetidae; genus Arvicola; species Arvicola amphibius. The sequence continues at coordinate 15,808 of NW_024582224.1, read as the reverse complement.
AGACGAGCAGACGTGATAATGGCGACTTAACTCTTCTCAGGCCCAGCTTCTCTTCTTACAGAGTAGATTTTTCCTCTTTTATTGTAGTTGACCCCCTGAAACTCCAAAGTCATGTTTCTGAGTGACAAATAAAAATTCCACACTTAGTTCCATGTATGAGTCATGGCCAAAACTCAGGTGCACGAAGTTTATCTTCAGGATATCTGTATGAGGAGCCTTAGAATCACAAATGAATTTCGTATTTACATTGTGTGGTTTAGACTTTAAAAGCACCCAAAGGCCTATGTGCTGGAGGCATGTTTCCCTGGAGACCTTCATGGGAGGCAGTGAAACCTTTCAAATCTTGGGTCTAATTGGAGGTCTCTATACTCTTGGGGCATCTGCTGTCTGGGTAGGGGGGTCTCAGACCTTTCCTCCTTCCTGTTACTCTAAGGAGGTGTGGTTGGTGTCTCCCTGTTCCACGAGCTCTCATCATGATGCACTGACTGAGACAATCTGTTGCCCTGGAGCCCTCCAGACCACATTCGCAATATACTCTCTGTGCTGCTGTGGCCATTTACTTAAGCAACAGCAAGCTACTTAACATAGGGCAAATCCCCAGGGTATTGTCTAATGTATATGCAAATCCAGAAGGATCTGGAATCTGAAATGCTACGGTACCCAGAACTTCCTTTTTTGTAGTAAGAATTTATTTTTGTTTCATGTATATAGCTGTTTCCCTCCATGTGTATATATGTATCGTGCACCCTCCCGATGCCATCAGAGACCAGAAGAAGGAGTCAGATCTCCTGGAAACAGATTCTAGGCAATTGTGAGCCAGCATCTGGGGTTGTGGTCCTTCCTAAGAGAAAGTGCTCTTAGTCACTGTGCCATCTCTGTTGCTGAAGCTCCTTCTGCTCCTTCAGCAAATAGCCGCTGAGATACCAGCCCATTGGGGTGTGGTCTCTCTTTTTAAAAATGCAGCCACTTCCTTCCGCTTGCTCTCTGGCTTCCGGGTCTGCTTCTGACGGCTAGGCTCCCTTCCTGATTGCGCAGAGGGCTGTTGTCTGGGACGGTGATCTGTAAGGTTTTCCCCTTTAAATAAATAACCATTGTATTAATCATAATTCCAAAAAAAAGGAAATGGATTATGTTTCAAAGTACAATATTGAGAAAGAAAAGAAACACTCCATTCACTTCTAGCAATTCTTTGCACTGTTTGTAGCTAGTGCTTCTCTTTAGAGAGAAACAAAAAAGCTGTTCTCATGAAAACATCTAAAGGATTATGTACACTTTCAAAAGAAAGTGGTTATCTTTCAATGTACAGCTTCTGTGAAGTAATGGAACACTCCATTCACTTCTACCAATGTTTTCAACTGTTTGAAGCAAGTTTTTGTTTTTGGAAAGAAATGAGTTATGTTTCTTATTAAAGCACCTGAAGAATTATTTACACTTTTAAAAGAAAAGGTTTTTCTTTCAAATTACAGCATTCAAAAAGAAATAGAATATTCCATTCACTTCTCCCAAAGTTTTGCACTTTTAGAAGCAAGTTCGACACTTTTGAGAGAAACACATAGGCTTGGCTCAGGAAAGCGTCTGAAGAATTACATATACATTGAAAAGAAAGGGATTATCTTTTAAGGTACAATATTTAGATAGAAAAGCAACACTCCATTTACTTCTAGCAATGCTTTTCACTCTTTGTAGCTAGTGCTTTTCTTTAGAGAGAAACGAAAAAGCTATTCTCATGAAAGCATCGAAAGGATTATGGACACTTTCCAAAGAAAGAGCTTATCATTCAAAGTATAGCATTCAGAAAGAAATGGAACACTCCATTCACTTCTAGCAATGTTTTGCACTGTTTGAAGCAAGTGCTTGTCTTTGGAGAGAAACGCATTTGTGTTTCTCAGGAAAACATCTGAAGAATTATATACACTTTCAAAAGAGAGTGTTTATCTTTCAATGTACAATATATAGAAAGAAATGGAACATCTCATTCACTTCTACCAAAGTTTTGCACTGTTTTAAGCAACTGCTTCTCTTTTAAGAGAAACGCGTATGTGTTTCTCAGGAAACCATCTGAAGAATTATGGAAACGTTTCAAAGAGAGGGCACATCTTTCAACGTAACGCGTTTAGAAATGAAACACTCCTTTCACTTCTAGCAATGCTTTTCACTGTTTGTCGCAAGTACTTCTCTTTTGAGAGAAACGTGTATGTGTCTCCTAGGAAAGCGTCTGAGAAATTGAGAACAATTTCAAAAGAAAGGAAATATCTTTCAAAGTACAGCATTCAGAAAGAAATAGAACACTCCATTCACTTCTAACCCTAACACTAACCGTAACCCTAACATTAACCCTAAACCTAACAATATCCCTAATATTAACACTCTTACGTTTACCCTAACCCTAACCCTAAACGTAACCCTAACCCTAACCCTAACCCCTAACACTAACTCTAACCCTAACCTTAACCCAAAACTAACCGTAACCCTAATAACCTAACACGATTGTGTTTCTCAGTAAGGCATATAAAGAAATGCTTATCTTTCAAAGTACAGTGCTTAGAAAGAAACACAACACTCCATTTACTTGTAGCAATGTTTTGAACTCTCTGTACCAAGTGCTTCTCTTTTGAGAGCAATGCATAGGCGTGTCTCAGGAAAGAATCTGAAGAATTATTGTACACATTGAAAGGAAATGGATTATGTTTCAAAGTACAATATTGAGAAAGAAAAGCAACACTCCATTCACTTCTAGCAATTCTTTGCACTGTTTGTAGCTAGTGCTTCTCTTTAGAGAGAAACGAAAAAGCTGTTCTCATGAAAGCATCGAAAGGATTATGTACACTTTCCAAAGAAAGAGATTATCATTCAAAGTATAGCATTCAGAAAGAAAAGGAACACTCCATTCACTTCTAGCAATGTTTTGCACTGTTTGAAGCAAGTGCTTGTCTTTGGAGATAAACGCATTTGTGTTTCTCAGGAAAACATCTTAAGAATTATATACACTTTCAAAAGAGAGTGTTTATCTTTCAATGTACAAAATATAGAAAGAAATGGAACACCTCATTCACTTCTACCAATGCTTTGCACTGTTTTTAGCAAGTGCTTTTCTTTTGATAGGTAGGAACAAGCTTTTCTCAAGAATTCGTCTGAAGAATCATGGACACTTTCCAAACAAAGGGCTTATCTTTCAAGGTACAGCTTCTAGGAAGAAATGGAACACTCCATTCACTCCTAGCAATGTTTTGCTCTCTTTGAAGCAAGTGCTTGTCTTTGAAGAGAAACACGTTTGTGTTCCTCAGGAAAGCATCTGAAGAATTACGTATACTTTCAAAAGAGAGGGCTTATCTCTCAAAGTACAATATGTAGAAAGAAATGGAACACTCCATTCACTTTTGCCAAAGGTATTGCAGTGTTTGTCTTTGGAGAGAAACGCATAAAGCAGTCTCAGAAAAGCATTTGAAGAATTATGTACACTTCCAAAAGAAAGAGCTTATCTTTTGAAGTACAACATTTAGAAAGAAACACAAGGCTAGATTCACTTCTACCAATGTTTCAAATTCTTTGTACCAAGTGCTTCTCTGAAGAATTACGTACACTTTCGAAACAAAGTAAAGTGCATATCCTGGAAAGGACAGTATTCAGAAAGGAATGCAACAACTCCATTCACTTCTAGCAATGTTTTGCACTGTTTTATGCAACTGCTTCTCTTTTAAGAGAAACGCGTATGTGTTTCTCAGGAAAGCATCTGAAGAATTATGGAAACGTTTCAAAGAGAGGGCTCATCTTTAATGTAATGCTTTTAGAAATGAAACACTCCTTTCACTTCTAGCAATGCTTTTCACTGTTTGTCGCAAGTACTTCTCTTTTGAGAGAAACGTGTATGTGTCTCATTGGAAAGCGTCTGAGAAATTAAGAACAATTTCAAAAGAAAGGAAATATCTTTCAAAGTAGAGCATTCAGAAAGAAACAGAACACTCCATTCACTTCTAACCCTAACACTAACCATACCCTTACATTAACCCTAACCCTAACAATAACCCTAATAATAACACTCTTACGTTTACCCTAACCCTAACACTAAACGTAACCCTAACCCTAACCCTAACCTCTAACACTAACTCTAACCCTAACCTTAACCCAAACACTAACTGTAACCCTAACCCTAACAAGATTGTGTTTCTCAGTAAGGCATATAAAGAAATGCTTATCTTTCAAAGTAGAGTGCTTAGAAACGCTACACTCCATTTACTTGTAGCAATGTTTTGAACTCTCTGTACCAAGTGCTTCTCTTTTGAGAGAAACGCTTAGGCGTGTCTCAGGAAAGAATCTGAAGAATTATTGTACACATTGAAAGGAAATGGATTATGTTTCAAAGTATAATATTGAGAAAGAAAAGCAACACTCCATTCACTTCTAGCAATTCTTTGCACTGTTTGTAGCTAGTGCTTCTTTTAGAGAGAAACGAAAAGGCTGTTCTCATGAAAACATCTAAAGGATTCTGTACACTTTCAAAAGAAAGTGGTTATCTTTCAATGTACAGCTTCTGTGAAGAAATGGAACACTCCATTAACTTCTAGCAAAGTTTTGCACTGTTCAAAGCAAGTGCTTGTCTTTGGAGAGAAACGCATTTGTGTTTCTCAGGAAAGCATCTGAAGAATTATGTACACTTTCTAAAGAAAGGGTTTATGTGTCAAATTTCAGCTTTCAGGAAGAAATAGAACACTCCATTCACTTCTACCAATGTTTTCAACTGTTTGAAGCAAGTTTTTGTTTTTGGAAGGAAATGAGTTATGTTTCTTATTAAAGCACCTGAAGAATTATTTACACTTTTAAAAGAAAAGGTTTTTCTTTCAAATTACAGCATTCAAAAAGAAATAGAATATTCCATTCACTTCTCCCAAAGTTTTGCACTGTTTGAAGCAAGTTCGACACTTTTGAGTAACGCATAGGCGTGGCTCAGGAAAGCGTCTGAAGAATTACGTATACATTGAAAAGAAAGGGATTATGTTTTAAGGTACAATATTTAGATAGAAAAGCAACACTCCATTTACTTCTAGCAATGCTTTTCACACTTTGTAGCTAGTGCCTTTATTTAGAGAGAAACGAAAAAGCTGTTCTCATGAAAGCATTGAAAGGATTATGTACACTTTCCAAAGAAAGAGCTTATCATTCAAAATATAGCATTCAGAAAGAAATGGAACACTCCATTCACTTCTAGCAATGTTTTGCACTGTTTGAAGCAAGTGCTTGTCTTTGGAGAGAAACGCATTTGTGTTTCTCAGGAAAACATCTGAAGAATTATATACACTTTCAAAAGAGAGTGTTTATCTTTCAATGTACAATATATAGAACGAAATGGAACATCTCATTCACTTCTACCAATGATTTGCACTGTTTTTAGCAAGTAATTTTCTTTGGATAGGAAGGAACAAGCTTTTCTCAAGAATGCGTCTGAAGAATCATGGACACTTTCCAAACAAAGTGCTTATCTTTCAACCTACATCTTCTAGGAAGAAATGGAACACTCCATTCACTCCTAGCCATGTTTTGCTCTGTTTGAAGCAAGTGCATGTCTTTGAAGACAAACGCGTTTGTGTTTCTCAGGAAAGCATCTGAAGAATTCCGTATACTATCAAAAGAGAGGGCTTATCTCTCAAAGTACAATATGTAGAAAGAAATGCAACACTCCATTCACTTCGGCCAAAGGTATTGCAGTGTTGTCTTATAAAGCAGTCTCAGAAAAGCATTTGAAGAATTATGTACCCTTCCAAAAGAAAGAGCTTATCTTTTGAAGTACAACATTTAGAAAGAAACACAAGGCTAGATTCACTTCTACCAATGTTTCAAATTCTATGTACCAAGTGCTTCTCTGAAGAATTACGTACACTTTGAAACAAAGTAAAGTGCATATCCTGGAAAGGACAGTATTCAGAAAGGAATGCAACAACTCCATTCACTTCTAGCAATGTTTTGCACTGTATTAAGCAACTGCTTCTCTTTTAAGAGAAACGCGTATGTGTTTCTCAGGAAAGGATCTGAAGAATTATGGAAACGTTTCAAAGAGAGGGCTCATCTTTCAACGTAATGCTTTTAGAAATGAAACACTCCTTTCACTTCTAGCAATTCTTTTCACTGTTTGTCGCAAGTACTTCTCTTTTGAGAGAAACGTGTATGTGTCTCCTAGGAAAGCGTCTGAGAAATTAAGAACAATTTCAAAAGAAAGGAAATATCTTTCAAAGTACAGCATTCAGAAAGAAACAGAACACTCCATTCACTTCTAACCCTAACACTAACCGTAACCCTAAAATTAACCCTAACCCTAACAATAACCCTAATATTAACACTCTTACATTTACCCTAACCCTAACACTAAACGTAACCCTAACCCTAACCCTAACCCCTAACACTAACTCTAACCCTAACCTTAACCCAAACACTAACCGTAACCCTAACCCTAACACGATTGTGTTTCTCAGTAAGGCATATAAAGAAATGCTTATCTTTCAAAGTACAGTGCCATTTACTCCATTTACTTGTAGCAATGTTTTGAACTCTCTGTACCAAGTGCTTCTCTTTTGAGAGAAACGCATAGGCATGTCTCAGGAAAGAATCTGAAGAATTATTGTACACATTGAAAGGAAATGGATAGATTGATTGATAGATAGATAGATAGATAGATAGATAGATAGATAGATGATAGATAGATAGATAGATAGATGATAGATAGATAGATAGCTAGATAGATAGATAGAGAGATGATAGATGATAGATAGATGATAGATAGATAGATAGATGATGATATATAGATGATAGATAGATAGATAGATAGATAGATAGATAGATAGATGATAGATAGATAGATGATAGATAGGTAGATAGATAGATAGATAGATAGATAGATGATAGATAGATACATAATAGATAGATAGATAGATAAATAGATAGATAGATAGATAGATAGATATATAGATAGATAGATAGATGATTGATAGATGGATGACGGCGGGTAGATGAACGATAGATGGTAACACACGATAGATAATTGATATAAGACGGATGTGAGTGAGAAGGCAGGAATGTAAATGACACACAGGACATAAATATAAGTGCAGACTGTGCCCTCATTGACAGTATATTAGACACAGGCATGAAGGGTGCTGCTCCACCACTCCGCTTAACCTAGCCAGCATGGCAGTGCTTGGGAGTGGGCTTCACGGGGAACATTAGGTTAGATGACTTAATGCCTGCTGTACCATAAAATTTATGCAGCCGACTGTCTGCTTTTGAGAGATGTCTCTGCTCAAATCACTTAATCATTCTCTTTTAATGGCTGCCTTCAACCTGTCATTTTTGCATGAAGAGCTGGTTCTCCCCGGCCACTGCATTCTGTTACATCTCTCTCTGTGTTTTCCTCATCTCTCTGTCTTTTTTAGATTGACAACTTAAAGGTGTTTCTCCTTTTTGGAATACGGCAGGCAGATCCTCTTCATGTGGGAATGGCAGACAGACAAGGATCTTAGCTGCCAGAGGCTAAAACCTGGGATCAGGTGTATCCTCCTTCCAGAAGTAAATAAAGTGAGCTCGAGGCTACTTCAGCTCCTCGGCCTCTTCCCAGCCCTGAGTCTGTGTGTTTCATCGACACTAGCTTTCAACCCCGGGATGTGTTCTTGCTGTTTTCCTAGCAGATGGTTGTTTAGCTTTACTCTTCCTCTTTCGGGTCCTACACCACGGATGCTTTTTCTTCTGCTTTGATGTTTGTTCTCAATCAGATATGCTGGTGGCAAATTTTCTGTGGTTTGTCTGGAAATGGTTCTTTGCCTGTCCTGATTTTTGAATTAGGTCATCGGTACAGGTGAAGGCACATTCTCGCTAACACACTGAGGTTATCCCCCTGCGGTAGAGCCTCTGCTGGCCAGACTAAACATTCGATCATAGGACTATGCCTGTGGATCTTTCTGCAGATACATGGTTTATGTGTTTTGACATCCATTTTTAAGTTGTCGGGACATCAATAAAACTATGTGTAAGTAAGGGAAGTCCATTTTCCCTCTGGGAGTACAGTGGGCTAGAGGTGAGAGGGGGGTTGGTCTTGAACTTTCCTCACATGGAGAGTTGGGCTGTGTCACCCCAGGCAGAAAGAAGTTCCTGTGAGTGTGTCCGAGGCCAGGCTGTGCTAGTGAGCCCTCACAGATCTGGTTCTGAATGCCTCAGGCTTGTACCATAGAGCTCCCAAGTGGCCTCACACCCTACCCCAATGCCACTAACTCCTACAGTCTGCTAGACTTTCCACACTCATTTCTTAGTAGACTTTTTGGGGGTATGTTTTCACATTTAACCATTATCTTTAACCTCTTCAATTCTTTTTGACCTTGGTGGGATGATGGTCAGTTAGGGGCTGCGGCCTGTCATGTACCCAGAGACGAGCAGACGTGATAATGGTGACTTAACTCTTCTCAGGCCCAGCTTCTCTTGTTACAGAGTAGATTTTTCCTCTTTTATTGTAGTTGACCCCCTGAAACTCCAAAGTCATGTTTCTGAGTGACAAATAAAAATTCCACACTTAGTTCCATGTATGAGTCATGGCCAAAACTCAGGTGCACGAAGTTTATCTTCAGGATATCTGTATGAGGAGCCTTAGAATCACAAATGAATTTCGTATTTACATTGTGTGGTTTAGACTTTAAAAGCACCCAAAGGCCTATGTGCTGGAGGCGTGTTTCCCTGGAGACCTTCATGGGAGGCAGTGAAACCTTTCAAATCTTGGGTCTAATTGGAGGTCTCTATACTCTTGGGGCATCTGCTGTCTGGGTAGGGGGGTCTCAGTCCTATCCTCCTTCCTGTTACTCTAAGGTGGTGTGGTTGGTGTCTCCCTGTTCCACGAGCTCTCATCATGATGCACTGACTGAGACAATCTGTTGCCCTGGAGCCCTCCAGACCACATTCGCAATATACTCTCTGTGCTGCTGTGGCCATTTATTTAAGCAACAGCAAGCTACTTAACATAGGGCAAATCCCCAGGGTATTGTCTAATGTATATGCAAATCCAGAAGGATCTGGAATCTGAAATGCTACGGTACCCAGAACTTCCTTTTTTGTAGTAAGAATTTATTTTTGTTTCATGTATATAGCTGTTTCCCTCCATGTGTATATATGTATCGTGCACCCTCCCGATGCCATCAGAGACCAGAAGAAGGAGTCAGATCTCCTGGAAACAGATTCTAGGCAATTGTGAGCCACCATCTGGGGTTGTGGTCCTTCCTAAGAGAAAGTGCTCTTAGTCACTGTGCCATCTCTGTTGCTGAAGCTCCTTCTGCTCCTTCAGCAAATAGCCGCTGAGATACCAGCCCATTGGGGTGTGGTCTCTCTTTTTAAAAATGCAGCCACTTCCTTCCGCTTGCTCTCTGGCTTCCGGGTCTGCTTCTGACGGCTAGGCTCCCTTCCTGATTGCGCAGAGGGCTGTTGTCTGGGACGGTGATCTGTAAGGTTTTCCCCTTTAAATAAATAACCATTGTATTAATCATAATTCCAAAAAAAAAGGAAATGGATTATGTTTCAAAGTACAATATTGAGAAAGAAAAGAAACACTCCATTCACTTCTAGCAATTTTTTGCACTGTTTGTAGCTAGTGCTTCTCTTTAGAGAGAAACAAAAAAGCTGTTCTCATGAAAACATCTAAAGGATTATGTACACTTTCAAAAGAAAGTGGTTATCTTTCAATGTACAGCTTCTGTGAAGTAATGGAACACTCCATTCACTTCTACCAATGTTTTCAACTGTTTGAAGCAAGTTTTTGTTTTTGGAAAGAAATGAGTTATGTTTCTTATTAAAGCACCTGAAGAATTATTTACACTTTTAAAAGAAAAGGTTTTTCTTTCAAATTACAGCATTCAAAAAGAAATAGAATATTCCATTCACTTCTCCCAAAGTTTTGCACTGTTAGAAGCAAGTTCGACACTTTTGAGAGAAACGCATAGGCTTGGCTCAGGAAAGCGTCTGAAGAATTACATATACATTGAAAAGAAAGGGATTATCTTTTAAGGTACAATATTTAGATAGAAAAGCAACACTCCATTTACTTCTAGCAATGCTTTTCACTCTTTGTAGCTAGTGCTTTTCTTTAGAGAGAAACGAAAAAGCTATTCTCATGAAAGCATCGAAAGGATTATGGACACTTTCCAAAGAAAGAGCTTATCATTCAAAGTATAGCATTCAGAAAGAAATGGAACACTCCATTCACTTCTAGCAATGTTTTGCACTGTTTGAAGCAAGTGCTTGTCTTTGGAGAGAAACGCATTTGTGTTTCTCAGGAAAACATCTGAAGAATTATATACACTTTCAAAAGAGAGTGTTTATCTTTCAATGTACAATATATAGAAAGAAATGGAACATCTCATTCACTTCTACCAAAGTTTTGCACTGTTTTAAGCAACTGCTTCTCTTTTAAGAGAAACGCGTATGTGTTTCTCAGGAAACCATCTGAAGAATTATGGAAACGTTTCAAAGAGAGGGCACATCTTTCAACGTAACGCGTTTAGAAATGAAACACTCCTTTCACTTCTAGCAATGCTTTTCACTGTTTGTCGCAAGTACTTCTCTTTTGAGAGAAACGTGTATGTGTCTCCTAGGAAAGCGTCTGAGAAATTAAGAACAATTTCAAAAGAAAGGAAATATCTTTCAAAGTACAGCATTCAGAAAGAAACAGAACACTCCATTCACTTCTAACCCTAACACTAACCGTAACCCTAACATTAACCCTAAACCTAACAATATCCCTAATATTAACACTCTTACGTTTACCCTAACCCTAACCCTAAACGTAACCCTAACCCTAACCCTAACCCCTAACACTAACTCTAACCCTAACCTTAACCCAAAACTAACCGTAACCCTAATAACCTAACACGATTGTGTTTCTCAGTAAGGCATATAAAGAAATGCTTATCTTTCAAAGTACAGTGCTTAGAAAGAAACACAACACTCCATTTACTTGTAGCAATGTTTTGAACTCTCTGTACCAAGTGCTTCTCTTTTGAGAGCAATGCATAGGCGTGTCTCAGGAAAGAATCTGAAGAATTATTGTACACATTGAAAGGAAATGGATTATGTTTCAAAGTACAATATTGAGAAAGAAAAGCAACACTCCATTCACTTCTAGCAATTCTTTGCACTGTTTGTAGCTAGTGCTTCTCTTTAGAGAGAAACGAAAAAGCTGTTCTCATGAAAGCATCGAAAGGATTATGTACACTTTCCAAAGAAAGAGATTATCATTCAAAGTATAGCATTCAGAAAGAAAAGGAACACTCCATTCACTTCTAGCAATGTTTTGCACTGTTTGAAGCAAGTGCTTGTCTTTGGAGAGAAACGCATTTGTGTTTCTCAGGAAAACATCTTAAGAATTATATACACTTTCAAAAGAGAGTGTTTATCTTTCAATGTACAATATATAGAAAGAAATGGAACACCTCATTCACTTCTACCAATGCTTTGCACTGTTTTTAGCAAGTGCTTTTCTTTTGATAGGAAGGAACAAGCTTTTCTCAAGAATTCGTCTGAAGAATCATGGACACTTTCCAAACAAAGGGCTTATCTTTCAAGGTACAGCTTCTAGGAAGAAATGGAACACTCCATTCACTCCTAGCAATGTTTTGCTCTCTTTGAAGCAAGTGCTTGTCTTTGAAGAGAAACGCGTTTGTGTTCTCAGGAAAGCATCTGAAGAATTACGTATACTTTCAAAAGAGAGGGCTTATCTCTCAAAGTACAATATGTAGAAAGAAATGGAACACTCCATTCACTTCTGCCAAAGGTATTGCAGTGTTTGTCTTTGGAGAGAAACGCATAAAGCAGTCTCAGAAAAGCATTTGAAGAATTATGTACACTTCCAAAAGAAAGAGCTTATCTTTTGAAGTACAACATTTAGAAAGAAACACAAGGCTAGATTCACTTCTACCAATGTTTCAAATTCTTTGTACCAAGTGCTTCTCTGAAGAATTACGTACACTTTCGAAACAAAGTAAAGTGCATATCCTGGAAAGGACAGTATTCAGAAAGGAATGCAACAACTCCATTCACTTCTAGCAATGTTTTGCACTGTTTTAAGCAACTGCTTCTCTTTTAAGAGAAACGCGTATGTGTTTCTCAGGAAAGCATCTGAAGAATTATGGAAACGTTTCAAAGAGAGGGCTCATCTTTCAACGTAATGCTTTTAGAAATGAAACACTCCTTTCACTTCTAGCAATGCTTTTCACTGTTTGTCGCAAGTACTTCTCTTTTGAGAGAAACGTGTATGTGTCTCCTAGGAAAGCGTCTGAGAAATTAAGAACAATTTCAAAAGAAAGGAAATATCTTTCAAAGTACAGCATTCAGAAAGAAACAGAACACTCCATTCACTTCTAACCCTAACACTAACCGTAACCCTAACATTAACCCTAACCCTAACAATAACCCTAATATTAACACTCTTACGTTTACCCTAACCCTAACCCTAAACGTAACCCTAACCCTAACCCTAACCCCTAACACTAACTCTAACCCTAACCTTAACCCAAACACTAACCGTAACCCTAACCCTAACACGATTGTGTTTCTCAGTAAGGCATATAAAGAAATGCTTATCTTTCAAAGTACAGTGCTTAGAAAGAAACGCAACACTCCATTTACTTGTAGCAATGTTTTGAACTCTCTGTACCAAGTGCTTCTCTTTTGAGAGAAACGCATAGGCGTGTCTCAGGAAAGAATCTGAAGAATTATTGTACACATTGAAAGGAAATGGATTATGTTTCAAAGTACAATATTGAGAAAGAAAAGCAACACTCCATTCACTTCTAGCAATTCTTTGCACTGTTTGTAGCTAGTGCTTCTCTTTAGAGAGAAACGAAAAAGCTGTTCTCATGAAAACATCTAAAGGATTATGTACACTTTCAAAAGAAAGTGGTTATCTTTCAATGTACAGCTTCTGTGAAGAAATGGAACACTCCATTCACTTCTAGCAATGTTTTGCACTGTTTGAAGCAAGTGCTTGTCTTTGGAGAGAAACGCATTTGTGTTTCTCAGGAAAGCATCTGAAGAATTATGTACACTTTCTAAAGAAAGGGTTTATGTGTCAAATTTCAGCTTTCAGGAAGAAATAGAACACTCCATTCACTTCTACCAATGTTTTCAACTGTTTGAAGCAAGTTTTTGTTTTTGGAAGGAAATGAGTTATGTTTCTTATTAAAGCACCTGAAGAATTATTTACACTTTTAAAAGAAAAGGTTTTTCTTTCAAATTACAGCATTCAAAAAGAAATAGAATATTCCATTCACTTCTCCCAAAGTTTTGCACTGTTTGAAGCAAGTTCGACACTTTTGAGAGAACGCATAGGCGTGGCTCAGGAAAGCGTCTGAAGAATTACGTATACATTGAAAAGAAAGGGATTATGTTTTAAGGTACAATATTTAGATAGAAAAGCAACACTCCATTTACTTCTAGCAATGCTTTTCACTCTTTGTAGCTAGTGCTTTTCTTTAGAGAGAAACGAAAAAGCTGTTCTCATGAAAGCATCGAAAGGATTATGTACACTTTCCAAAGAAAGAGCTTATCATTCAAAGTATAGCATTCAGAAAGAAATGGAACACTCCATTCACTTCTAGCAATGTTTTGCACTGTTTGAAGCAAGTGCTTGTCTTTGGAGAGAAACGCATTTGTGTTTCTCAGGAAAACATCTGAAGAATTATATACACTTTCAAAAGAGAGTGTTTATCTTTCAATGTACAATATATAGAACGAAATGGAACATCTCATTCACTTCTACCAATGCTTTGCACTGTTTTTAGCAAGTGCTTTTCTTTTGATAGGAAGGAACAAGCTTTTCTCAAGAATGCGTCTGAAGAATCATGGACACTTTCCAAACAAAGTGCTTATCTTTCAACGTACAGCTTCTAGGAAGAAATGGAACACTCCATTCACTCCTAGCAATGTTTTGCTCTGTTTGAAGCAAGTGCTTGTCTTTGAAGAGAAACGCGTTTGTGTTTCTCAGGAAAGCATCTGAAGAATTACGTATACTTTCAAAAGAGAGGGCTTATCTCTCAAAGTACAATATGTAGAAAGAAATGGAACACTCCATTCACTTCTGCCAAAGGTATTGCAGTGTTTGTCTTTGGAGAGAAACGCATAAAGCAGTCTCAGAAAAGCATTTGAAGAATTATGTACACTTCCAAAAGAAAGAGCTTATCTTTTGAAGTACAACATTTAGAAAGAAACACAAGGCTAGATTCACTTCTACCAATGTTTCAAATTCTATGTACCAAGTGCTTCTCTGAAGAATTACGTACACTTTCGAAACAAAGTAAAGTGCATATCCTGGAAAGGACAGTATTCAGAAAGGAATGCAACAACTCCATTCACTTCTAGCAATGTTTTGCACTGTATTAAGCAACTGCTTCTCTTTTAAGAGAAACGCGTATGTGTTTCTCAGGAAAGCATCTGAAGAATTATGGAAACGTTTCAAAGAGAGGGCTCATCTTTCAACGTAATGCTTTTAGAAATGAAACACTCCTTTCACTTCTAGCAATGCTTTTCACTGTTTGTCGCAAGTACTTCTCTTTTGAGAGAAACGTGTATGTGTCTCCTAGGAAAGCGTCTGAGAAATTAAGAACAATTTCAAAAGAAAGGAAATATCTTTCAAAGTACAGCATTCAGAAAGAAACAGAACACTCCATTCACTTCTAACCCTAACACTAACCGTAACCCTAACATTAACCCTAACCCTAACAATAACCCTAATATTAACACTCTTACGTTTACCCTAACCCTAACCCTAAACGTAACCCTAACCCTAACCCTAACCCCTAACACTAACTCTAACCCTAACCTTAACCCAAACACTAACCGTAACCCTAACCCTAACACGATTGTGTTTCTCAGTAAGGCATATAAAGAAATGCTTATCTTTCAAAGTACAGCGCCATTTACTCCATTTACTTGTAGCAATGTTTTGAACTCTCTGTACCAAGTGCTTCTCTTTTGAGAGAAACGCATAGGCATGTCTCAGGAAAGAATCTGAAGAATTATTGTACACATTGAAAGGAAATGGATAGATAGATTGATAGATAGATAGATAGATAGATAGATAGATAGATAGATAGATAGATGATAGATAGATGATAGATAGATAGATAGATAGATAGATAGATAGATAGATAGATAGATAGATAGATAGATGATAGATGATAGATAGATGATAGATAGATAGATAGATGATGATATATAGATGATAGATAGATAGATAGATAGATAGATAGATAGATAGATAGATAGATAGATAGATAGATAGATAGATAGATAGATAGATAGATAGATAGATGATAGATAGATACATAATAGATAGATAGATAGATAGATAGATAGATAGATAGATAGATAGATAGATAGATAGATGATTGATAGATGGATGACGGCGGGTAGATGAACGATAGATGGTAACACACGATAGATAATTGATATAAGACGGATGTGAGTGAGAAGGCAGGAATGTAAATGACACACAGGACATAAATATAAGTGCAGACTGTGCCCTCATTGACAGTATATTAGACACAGGCATGAAGGGTGCTGCTCCACCACTCCGCTTAACCTAGCCAGCATGGCAGTGCTTGGGAGTGGGCTTCACGGGGAACATTAGGTTAGATGACTTAAAGCCTGCTGTACCATAAAATTTATGCAGCCGACTGTCTGCTTTTGAGAGATGTCTCTGCTCAAATCACTTAATCATTCTCTTTTAATGGCTGCCTTCAACCTGTCATTTTTGCATGAAGAGCTGGTTCTCCCCGGCCACTGCATTCTGTTA
>NW_024582223.1:0-35382 GCF_903992535.2 Arvicola amphibius | reverse complement strand
ACTCCACCAAAGAACTCCTACAGCTGATAAACTCCTTCAGTAACGTGGCAAGTTACAAGATCAACTCCAAAAAATCAGTCGCCCTCCTATACACAAAGGATAAGGAAGCAGAGAGGGAAATCAGAGAAGTATCACCTTTCACAATAGCCACAAATAGCATAAGATATCTGGGGAGTAGCTCTAACCAAGGGAAGTGAAGGATTATTTGACAAGAACTTAAGTCTTTGAAGAAAGAAATTGAAGAGGATACCAGAAAATGGAAGGATCTCCCCTGCTCGTGGATGGGAGGGATCAACATAGTAAGAAATGGCAATTCTACCAAAAGCAATCTATAGATTCATGCAATCCCAATCAGGTCCCATTAAAATTCTTCACAGAGATTGAGAGGACAATAATCAACTTTATAGGGAAAAACAAGAAACCCAGGATAGCCAAAAAATCTTATACAATAAAGGTACTTCTGGAGGCATTACCATCCCTGACTTCAAACTCTATTACCAAGGCTACAGTATTGAAAACGGCTTGGTATTGGCATAAAAACAGAGAGGTTGACCAATGGAATCGTATAGAAGACCCAGATCTTAAACCACAAACCTATGAACAACCTGATTTTTGATAAAGGAGCCAAAAGTACACAATGGAAGAAAAGAGGGCAATCTTCAACAAATGGATGCTGGCATAACTGGATGTCAACCTGTAGAAGAATGAAAGTAGATCCATATCTATCACCATGCACAAAAACTCAAGTCCAAATGGATTAAAGACCTCAATATTAATTTGAACACATTGAGCTTGATAGAGGAGAAAGAGGGGAAGTACTCTACAACAAATGGGCACAGGGAACCGTTTCCTACGCATAACCCCAGCTGCACAGACTTTAAGGGCAACATTGAATAAATGGGACCTCCTGAAGTTGAGCAGCTTCTGTAAAGCAAAGGACATTGTCACTAAGACACAAAGGCAGCCTACTGACTGGGAAAAGATCTTCACCAACCCTTCAACTGACAAAGGTCTGATCTCTAAAATATATAAGGAACTCAAGAGACTAGACGGTAAAATGCCAATTAACCCAATTAAAAAATGGGGCACTGAACTGAACAGAGAATTCTCAACAGAAGAAGTTCGAATGGCCAAAAGACACTTAAGGTCATGCTCAACCTCCCTAGCTATCAGGGAAATGCAAATCAAACAACTTTGAGATATCATCTTACACCTGTCAGATTGGCTAAAATCCAAAACACCAATAATAACCTTTGCTGGAGAGGTTGTGGGGTAAGGGGTACACTCATCCATTGCTGGTGGGAATGCAAACTTGTGCAACCACTTTGGAAAGCAGTGTGGCGGTTTCTCAGGAAATTCGGGATCAACCTACCCCAGGACCCAGCAATTCCACTATTGGGAATCTACCCAAGAGATGCCCAATCATACAACAAAAGCATATGCTCATCTATGTTCATAGCAGCATTATTTGTAATAGCCAGATCCTGGAAACAACCTAGATGCCCTTCAGTGGAAGAATGGATGAAGAAACTGTGGAATATATACATGCTAGAATACTACTCAGCGGTAAAAAAACAATGACATCTTGAATTTTGCAGGCAAATGGATGGAAATAGAAAACACTATTCTGAGTGAGGTAACCCAGACCCATAAAGATGAACATGGGATGTACTCACTCATATTCGGTTTTCTAGCCATATTTAAAGGACATCGAGCCTATAAATTTGGGATCCTTGAGAAGATAATAGAAGGTGAACTCCCAAAAAAAGATATAGTAATCCTCCTGGATATTGGAAGTAGACACGATCGCCAGGCAAAATTGGGAACTTGAGGGTTGGGCAAGACTGGGCCAAGGGAAGATGGGGAGAGAAAAGTGTGAAGGGGAGAACGGGGGGAGCTCGGAGGAATGGGGTGCTTGGGATATAGGAAGGGTGGATATGGGAGCAGGGAAGCATATATCTTAATTTAAGGAGCTACCTGAGGGTTGTCAAGAGACTTGACCCTAGGGGGTTCCCAGGTTTCCAGGGAGATGCCCCAGTTAGTTCCTTGGGCAGCTGAGGAGAGGGAGCCTGAAAAGGCCAGTTCCTATAGCCATACTGATGAATTTCTTGCATATCACCATAGAACCTCCACCTGACGATAGATGAAGAAAATGACAGAGCCCCACATTGGAGCACCGGACTGAGCTCCCAAGGTCCTGAGGAAGGAGCAGAAGGAGAGAGAACATGAGAAAGAAAGTCAGGACCGTGAGGGAACCTCCAGCTGGCGACAGATGGGGAAGGTGACTGAACCCCACGTTGGAGCACTGGACTGAGCTCCCAAGGTCCTGATTAGGAGCAGAAGGAGCGAGAACTTGAGGGAGAAAGTCAGGAACGAGAGGGGTGTGTTCATTCATGGAGACGGTGGGACAGAACTAATGGGAGATCACCAACTCCAGTTGGAATGGGACTGATGGATCATGCGACCAAACCCGTCTCTCTGAATGTGGCCAACAGCGGGGGCTGACTGAGAAGAAAAGGACAATGGCTCTGGGCTCTGATTCTTCTGCATGGACGGGCTCTGTGGGCGCCTTCTCAGCTTGATCGATCACCTTCCTGGACCTGGGGGGAGTTGGGAGGACATTGGTCTTAGCATAGAGTGGGGAACCCTGATGGCTCCTGGGCCTTGAAAAGGAGGGAGGGGAGGTATGGGTGGAGGGGAGGGGAGGGAAGGGGGAGATGGAGGGGAGGGAAGGGGGAGGAGGAGGGGTGAGTGAGGGGGGAGGAGGAGGGAAGGAGATGGAAATTTTTAAATATAAAAAAAAATAAACCATGAAAAAAAAAAAAGAAAAAAAAAAGAGTTAGCCAATAAGAAGTTAGAGCTAATGGGGCCAAACAGTGATTAATTAATATAGTTTCTGTGTGATTATTTCAGGTGTAAGATAACCAGGGGTCAGGAACAAACAGGCAGGCCTTCTCCGTCAGATTAGAAGGTCCTTCTTTCTCCCAGCATTCAGTTCTGTCTTCCCTGACTACCTAAGTTCTGCCCTATCAACAGGCCAATACAGTTTCTTTATTCGTTAACTGATAAAAGCAACATATAGAAAGAAGAATTTAGCTGGGCGGTGGTGGCACACGCCTTTAATCCCAACACTTGGGAGGCAGAAGCAGGCGGATCTCTGTGAGTTCGAGGCCAGCCTAGTCTATAAGAGTTAGCTCCAGGACAGGAACCAAAAGCTATGGAGAAACCCTGTCTCAAAAATCAGAAAGAAAGAAGGACCTCCCACACTAGGGGCTGGCCTCCAACTCACTAATATCTCTCTCAGCCAAACTGCTGGGACTCCAACACACACCATACAAACCCAGGCAAGCCCTATCCTTTCATTTCGAATTCCCCTTCCATGTTGTTTCAAAGAAATATTAGGAAAAAATGTCTTTTGCCTATTTGTGGAAGCCAAAGCAAAAATGTCTACTTTACTTTTTTTTTTGGGGGGGGGGGGTTTCGAGACAGGGTTTCCCTGTAGTTTCTAGAGCCTGTCCTGGAACTAGCTCTTGTAGACCAGGCTGGCCTCGAACTCAGAGATCCGCCTGCCTCTGCCTCCCGAGTGCTGGGATTAAAGGTGTGCGCTACCACCACCCAGCTCTACTTTACTTATAACCGGACTAGAATACCTCATTTAGAAAGAAGGGAATGGCCAGCAAGCCGTGGATTACTGTTACACCTACACCGAAGATCAACAATTCAAAACCAGCCTTCCCATTGGCTTCCCAGAATGCTAGGAGAGGAACAGTGATTGAACTAAGGTCTCTAAATTCTGAATTATCTCACCCAGTTAGCCTAACTGTTAGGATTTATGGCGCCGGTGACACTGGCAGGACCCGGTGGGAGGGGCCGTGGAGAGTGGGAAACAGACAGATACTCCATGCAGAGAGAGCTTGAGTATAGAGTTTATTTAGTGGGTATTGTGCGGGTATAAGGATAAGGAGTTATGGAGGGGAGAAAAAGAAGGAGAGATAGACGGACAGAGAAAAAGAGGAAAGAGGAAAGGGGGATGAGGAGAGGCTGCCTCTTTAGAAGAAGGGATGAAGAGAGAAAAAGGAAGAGAGAAAGCATGAGATAAGATTGGAAGTGGGCAGAGCTTGTCTCTTAAAGAAACAGGGTACTGAGGTGATTGGGCAGGCCAGTATATTTACCATTATAACACTAACAGCATGGCTGCTGCCTGCATCCTCATTACATTAAGTAGCAAGCCAAAGATCAAAATAATTGGGCAGCGTGCTTGGTTCCTGCATCCAGTAGGTACCAGTCAACTGTTAAATCCTGGCTCCAAACTTTGCTGTCTTAATGACTAGCTATTTTAAGAACAAAATTAACTGTTGTCATCTGAGTTTTAAAGCTCCTTATGGAGCACCATGCAAAGCAAATGGCTCTTTAGAAATTATACTTTTTACCTGATCACAGGACTTAGGAATAATGCTGGGTGCAACATGCGATTCTTCCGTCTTGCTATTAATTACATTGCCGTACACAAGAATAACAATTTTCATGGCCACATGATTAAGAGTCATTTCATTATAGCTTGACAGAGTCTCCACAAATGCATAATTGGACACCACACACTTCTGAAACTTTAAATCCTGCAAGAAAATCACAATTCTCTATAAATCAAACAGACGAATGCATGCTATCAAGAAGGAAACAGGTGCCCTTGTCTGAATTCCTTGAAGATGTCAGAATGCATGAGATTCTGGAATTGACAGAATATATCTAACGTTTAGCATGGCTTTTGCAAATGTCCCTGAATTTGGTTTCCCTGTCTGATGAACAAGCCATCAATATCACCTTGTGGTCAGCCATGTGCTACTGGACTTCTAGGCTTAACCAGGCTTAAGACTCATAGGTTTCTTCTAGCAGTAAGCAAATGTCTCACTTGAAAAATGAATATACAATAATAACAAAGCCCCAAATCAAGGCAAGGAAGGCATTCCATCTGGGCCATACAGGAAGGCTCAGAAACGTAGACTTTCGAATGGGACAGCAGCTGTTGTGGATATACTTGAGTTCGTACCCCAAAGGTTTAGATGAAGCCCCAGTGTCTTTGAATATGATTTTATTTGGGAGTAGAGTCTCTGCAGCCAGGTAAGATGAGGTTATGTAGGAGTGGGGGAACTTTGTAGATCACCTTGAATACAGGTAGAATGCTATGTGAAGACAAAGGCACCCAAGGCCAACCCAAGGAAGGAAGCCTGAACCAGATGTTTCCTGTCAGCAGAAGCTCGCCTTGCTTTTGGGGAAGCCTTTGGTTGTCAGTCACCGACAGGCAAGCGAAGGGCTTATTTTCTGGGGGCATCATCTCAGCCAGGTCACCAAAAACATAAGAAAATTAGCAAATAGATTATGGAAAATTTTGCAACAAGTGGGGGGAAGAAGCTAGTGTGCTATCAGGGTTTGAAAATGCGAGAATACTTCGACAGAGCAGAGAAATAAAGAGCATTCATGAATGTCTGGGGTGCTAAAGTGTCCTCTTTGGTTAACTCTTTCATGGGGTTATCAGAAGGAAAAGAGTCCCAAAATCTTCTCACAATTGCTCTCTCTTTTTGTTGCTGTTGTTGTTAGTTTTTTGTTGCTGTTAGTGTTTTTTTTAATTATTTATTTGTTATGTATACAATGTTCTGTCTGTATGCCTGCAGGCCAGAAGAGGGCACCAGACCCCATTGCAGATGGTTGTGAGCCACCATGTGGTTGCTGGGAATTGAGCTCAGGACCTTTGGAAGAACAGGCAATGCTCTTGGCCTCTGAGCCATCTCTCCAGCCCTGTTGTTAGTGTTTTAAAAGAAACCCCAGCTTCCCTCTCATCTCAGGTTTTCACACCTAAAATTATTTTTGTTTGTTTTGGTTTTGGCTTTATTTTAAAGCAGATTCAGTCTGTAGTTGAGGTTGACCTCTTGCTCTTGATCCATGCTTCTACCTCGCTACTCTCAGTTGAAAGTGACATTTTTAAAAGGATTGTTTATATAATCACAATGTCATTAATGAGTTAATAATAACTAATTATGAGATCCTTAGTATCACCTAATAGTCAGGACACAATCAAGTTTCTCATGTTGTGTAAGATGCGATTTAATACCCAAAGTACTAAATTTGTTTTTTCTGAATTTACATTATTTGATTCGGACAGTCTCTCCTCCCCTTCTTAAAGCTGCTGAGTTATTGGGGAAAAAATGAAATGCATTTTTTCTAGGCAGAATAAATGAGGTTCTGAACTTATCTGATGGGGTGGGGGAAATCTAATAGATATTCCTTGAGGAGTAAGAATGGAGAGGTAATAGTGCTGTCAATTTGAAAGAATCTCGAATTAACTGGGAAGTGGCCCTCTGGGTGTGTCCATGAGGGATTATCTTGACCTGTTAATTAAAGTAGAAAGCTCCATCTTCATTGTGGGCAGGACCATTCTCTGGACAGGGGACCCTGAACTGGCACAGAGTAGCAAAGGGAGGCTGAACACTAATCTACATTCATCCCTCTCCACTTCCTGACGGCAGGTGTGTTGTGACAGTGGCATCATCCTGCGACCTTGACTTCACTGCCAGCATGGGCTGTGCCCTTGAACTGTGCCTTCAAATAAACCTGGGTGTTGCTTTTGTCAGACTATTTATCACAGCAATAGCATGGCTAAGTGGGTTGTGGATAAACATTATTGTCCCTGACATTTTATATTGGAACATTCTTATTTACATCATGAATTTGCATGGCCTGTAAATCAACATGTAAGTATAAAGAACAGTTGTCCTGCTGTTGAGAAAGTTCAACATCCTGGTCTTAATGGCTCATTCTAGACGAGTAATTGTCTTACTCCTCTGGAGAGGCAACATAAAAGGAAAAGGCTCTTACTTGCCTTACTACTCCATCAAGGTTTTTCCCAAAAGTAATTATCGTTTGGAAACAAAATCTGACTGGCTTGGAGGACGCACTGTTTCTAACCCAAGGTTTACAGTAAGGGAAAATCGTTGAGCTTTGGGTCTGTCACCTCCTTGGCTTCTGACTAACAGTAGGAGTGAGAATAAAGACTAAGTCACTTACAAACACAAGGCTACAGATGACGCTGGCCAGGGGAAGACTGGAACCACTACACATCGGAGGAAAAGCTCACCAACAAGTTCTGTAAACCTAAGAGATGTGTGTCCAGGGTTGTTCATGAAGTTCTTCCGATTGGATTGATGATAAGTTCAGCTTTGGGGGTATCTACCTATTCAAAAGCTTCTAATTCTGTTCTTTAGAAGGATCTTTCAGATAGCCTGGAAAAATTAACTGTGACAAGAGGATTAACGGCTCACAGGGATTTACGATGAGACAGCTGTTAAAACCAACTTTTAAAAAATCAAACACCACCTTTCTTTCTATCTTTGTCTGAAAAATATGGGATGTACTTCATTAAAAACAATTAGTGCCTACAAATGTATTGACATTTTCTTCATATAACTTACCTCACCAGCAATAACTTGTTCAAAATACTGATTTGCAACACCAAGAGCAAGCTTGAGCCATATTTTATATTCCAGAGATGGCCAGAAGACATCAAAACCTTCATATAAATCCTCCAAGGAGATGAAGAAAGCCTGAAATAACAAGGTACCAGGACACAGACAACTAAATTATAATCAGTCATTAAACAGGATGGTCACCATCTCCTCAGACAACCAGCTACCAACTCTAGGATACTTTAGCATCAATACGGTACTCTAATATTTAAAAGAAATAGCATATATAATACGATAAAAATCTGTGCTCCAGTGGAAGGTATATACTTTTAAAGTAGCCCCTGAGGGGCTGGAGAGATGGCTCAGCAGTTAAGAGCACTGGCTTTTCTACAGAGGACCCAGGTCTGGCTCCCAGAACCCAGTCAGGTGGCTCACAACCATGGGCAACTCCAGCTCCTGGGATCCAATGCCTCTGGCCTCTGCTGTCACCTGTGCTCACTCACATACACACACCTGCACACACACATGTACACACCTACAAGTGATTAAAAATAAAAAGCAAAGCTTTTTAAAAAAATTTATACCCAGATATTCATCATTCAATAGTTAGGTTGAAATTCTGGCTCATGAGCCTGAGATTCGGGAAACGGGGTTCTCACTGCAGTTCCTCCACAGTGCTCCCGGCTTACAGGGTCCCTTTCCAGAAAAAAACTCCTTCCTCTCTGCCGGAACTCCAGCGTAATGAATTGTCATGAGCTCATTCAGATCTGTGACTAAATACATCCCTTCCCTCCTCTCCCACAGGCAACATGGTACAATTTGACGATGCACCATTCCTTCTTGCTTCTCCACATCTCCCTAAGACTCTGCTCCTTCTATCAGAGAACAACTTGTAATAGGAACTGCATATCTTTGGGGGGGAGATTGTCCACACCAAATGGTATTTCAATCACTTTTTTGTTGAACAAGTAACTAACGTGATACTTGGCAAGTGTAAACAAAAGGAAGGGAGTTTGAAAACAAATGAGTATTCTCTCAGAGGCTGCTTTCAGAATGGTGCAATTCACACAGTGTAACACTGCAGACCATAACATCATCTAATCTCCATGACATCGAAGGACAGGATTCCTCTCAACTTAAATAAGAAGGAAACCAAGACTCAAAGAGGCTAAATAGCTTATCCACAGGCAGGATGCAGCAGAGCTCAGCAGAGATTCATTTGTGCGAGGTTAAGTCTCTCTTCTCTGAGCTAGTCCATACTGCTACCAGGCTGATCATGTGATCAAATAAAATATCACACCCCAACTAGAGAAAAGATACTGACATTCCTTATTAAGAATTAACTAATAACCTACAACTGAACTATTTGTACCTGCAAAGTAGTTTCACAGATGGCAGTATATTCAATTTCACGCTTAAGTAAACAGCTTAGCTCACCAAGTACATCTCCACTGGTACAGTACTCTGTAAACATAGTCTTGGACGACCGTCTTTCAGTCCCCTGGTTTGAGTCTAACCCAAAGGTGGGAGATGAGCTATGCAACTGTAGGGGAGAGATTATGAAAAAGGAAATAAAAATGTTAAATTCTTTGAGAAAAAAAAAAAAGAAGGTAAAGATGGTAAAGAAGAAGTCAAAGAAGTTAAAGAAGTAGTCAAAGAAGGTAAAGACGATGGTAAACAAGGTAAAAAAGAGGTCAAAGTAGGTAAAGAAGAAGTTAAAGCATGTAAAGAAGAAGTCAAAGAAGGTAAAAAAAAGTCAAAGAATATAAGAGGAAGTCAAAGAAGGTAAAGAAGAAGGTAAATAAGGTTAAGAATGAGGTAAAAAGTTAAAGAAGAAGTCAAAGAAGGTAAAGAAGAAGGTAAACAAGGTAAGAAAGAAGTCAAAGAAAGTAAAGAAGACGTCAAAAAAGCAAAGAAAATATCAAAGAAGGTAAAGAAGTAGTCAATGAAAGTAAAGAAGAAGGCAAAGAAGGTAAAGAAGAAGAGAAAGAAGTTAAAGAAGTAGGTAAAGTAGGTAAAAAAGAAAGTTAAAAGGTAAAAAAGAAGTCAAAGAAGGTAAAGAATGTAGGAAAGAAGGTAAAGAAGAAGGTAAATATGAAAATAAAATGGTAAAGAAGTCGAAGAAGGTAAAGAAGGAGGTAAAGAAGGTAAAGAAGGTAAGGAACATATAAAGAAGGTAAAGAAGAAGTCAAAGAAGTAGAGAAGAAGACAAAGAAGGTAAAAAAGAGGTAAAGAACAGTAAACAAGAAGTCAAAGAAGGTATAGATGAGGTAAATAAGGTAAAAAGGAAGGTAAAGTACAGTAAAGAAGAAGTCTAAGAAGGTAAAGAAGAACGTACAGAAGGTAAGATGGTAAAGAAGAAGGTAGGATGGTAAAGAAGAATCATAGAAGGTAAAGAAGAAGATAAAAATCGTAAAGAAAAAGTAAAAGAATGTAAAGAAGAAGGTAAAAAGAAGGTAAAGAAGAAGTAAAAGAAGGTAAAGAAAAAGGTAAAGAAGTTAAAGAAGAAGTCAAAGAAGTTAAAGTAGAAGACAAAGTAGGTAAAGAAGAAGTCAAAGTAGGTAAAAAAGAAGTCAATGAAGGTAAAGAAGAAGTCAATGAAGGTAAAGATGAAGGTAAAAATGGTAAAGTAGAAGGTAAAGGAGGTAACGAGGAAGGCAAAAAAGGTAAAGGCAAAGTCAAAGAATATAAAGAAGCAGACAAAGAAGGTAAAGAAGAAGGTAAAGAAGAAGTCAATGAAGGTAAAAAAGAAGATAAAGAAGGTAAAGAAGGTAAAAAAGAAAATTAAAAGGTAAAAAAGAAGTCAAAGAAGGTAAAGAAGTTGGTAAAGAAGGTAAAGAAGAAGGTAAGAAGGTAAAGTACAAGTCAAAGAAGGCAAAGAAGTCAAAGAATGTAAAACAGAACTCAAAGAAGGTAAAAAAGAAGGTAAAGAAGAAGGTAAATAAGGTAAAGAATAAGGTAAAAATGTAAAGAAGAAGTCAAAGAAGGTAGAGAAGGAGGTAAAGAAGGTAAAAAAAAGTCAAAGAAGGTAAAGAAGTCAAAAAAGCAAAGAAAATATCATAGAAGGTAAAGAGGAAGTCAAAGAAGGTAAAGAAGAAGTCAAAGAAGGTCAAGAATTCAAAGAAGGTAAGGAAGAAGTCAAACAAGTTAAAAAAGAAGTCAAAGAAGGAAAAGAAGAAGGTAAATGAGGTGAAGAATAATGTAAAAAGAAAAAAGAAGTCAAAGACGGTAAAAAGGACATAAAGTCGGTTAAAAGAAATCAAAGACGGTAAAAAAGAAGTGAAAAAAGTAAAGAAGGAATAAAAGAAGGTAAAGAAGAAGTCAAAGAATAGAAAGAAAAGTCAAAGAAGTTAAAGAATAGGTCAAAGAAGGTAAAGAAGAAATTAAATAAGATAAAGAATGAGGTAAAAACTTAAAGAAAATGTCATAGAAGGTAAAGAAGGAGGTAAAGAAGGTATAAAAGAAGTCAAATAAGGTAAAGAAGTCAAAAAAGTAAAGAAAATATCAAAGAAGGTAAAGAGGAAGTCAAAGAAGGTCAAGACGCAGTCAAATAAGGTAAAGAAGAAGGTAAAGAAGAAGTCAAAGAAGGTAAAATGAGGGGAAAGAAGTTAAAAAAGAAAGTAAAATGTTAAAGAAGAAGTCAAAGAAGGCAATGAATGAGGTGAAGAAGTTAAAGAAGAACGTAAAGAAAGTAAAAAAGAAGTCAAAGAAGGTAAAGAATAAGGCAAAGAAGGTAAAGAAGAAGTCAAAGAAGGTAGAAACGAAAGAAAATGAGGTAAAAATGAAGGTAAAGTACAGTAAAGAACAAGTTAAAGAAGGTAAAGAAGAAGTCAAAGAAGGTAAAAAAGAAGTCAAAGAATTTAAATGAGAAGTCAAAGGATGTAAAGAAGTCAAAGGAGATAAGAAGTCAAAGAAATTAAAGAAGTAATCAAATAAGGTAAAGATGAAGGTAAATATGGTAAACAAATAGGTAAAGAAGGTAAAGAAAAAGTCAAAGAAGTTAAAGACGGAGGTAAAGAAGAAGGTAAAGTAGATAACAAAGAGGTCCAAGACGGTAAAGGAGAAGTCATAGAAGGAAAAGAAGCAGTCAAAAGATAAAGAAGAAGGTAAATAAAGTAAACAACAAGGTATAGCAGTAAAAGAATTCAAAGAAGTCAAAGAAGGTAAAGAAGTAGGGAAAATAGGTAAATAAGAAGGTAAAGAAGAAGGTAAAGGAGGTAATAAAAAGTAAAAGGAGGTAAAGAAGGTATAGAAGAAGTCAAAGAATTTAAAAAGTAGTCAAAGATGTAAAGAAGAAGGTACAGAATAAGTCAAAGAAGTTAAAGAACAAGGTAAACAAGGTAATAAAGAAGTCAAAGAAGGAAAATAAGAAGTTGATGCATATAAAGAAGTCAAAGAAGGTAAAGAGGAAGTCAAAGAAGGTAAAGAAGAAGGCAAAGAAGGTAAAGAAGAAGTCAAAGAAGGTAAAGAAGTTAAAAAAGTACGTAAAATGGTAAAGAAGAAGTCAACGAAGGCAATGAATGAGGTAAAGAAGGTAAAGAAGAAGGTAAATAAGGTAAAAGAGAAGTCACAGAAGGTAATGATGAAGCCAAAGATGGTAAACAAGAAGTCAAAGACGGTAGAGAAGAAGGAAACTAAGGTAAAAAGAAGGTAAAGTATAGTAAAGAAGTCAAAGAAATGAAAGAAGGAGGTAAAGAACGTAAAAAGGGTAAAGAAGAAGGTAAGATGGTAAAGAAGTCATAGAAGGTAAAAAAGTAGATAAAGAACAGTTAAGGAAAAGGTAAAGAAGAAGGTAAAGTAGGTAAAAAAGGAGTCAAAGAAGGTAAAGAGGAAGTCAAAGAAGGTAAAATGAGGGGAAAGAAGTTAAAAAAGAAAGTAAAATGTTAAAGAAGAAGTCAAAGATGGCAATGAATGAGGTGAAGAAGTTAAAGAAGAACGTAAAGAAAGTAAAAAAGAAGTCAAAGAAGGTAAAGAATAAGGCAAAGAAGGTAAAGAAGAAGTCAAAGAAGGTAGAAACGAAAGAAAATGAGGTAAAAATGAAGGTAAAGTACAGTAAAGAACAAGTTAAAGAAGGTAAAGAAGAAGTCAAAGAAGGTAAAAAAGAAGTCAAAGAATTTAAATGAGAAGTCAAAGGATGTAAAGAAGTCAAAGGAGATAAGAAGTCAAAGAAATTAAAGAAGTAATCATATAAGGTAAAGATGAAGGTAAATATGGTAAACAAATAGGTAAAGAAGGTAAAGAAAAAGTCAAAGAAGTTAAAGACGGAGGTAAAGAAGAAGGTAAAGTAGATAACAAAGAGGTCCAAGAAGGTAAAGGAGAAGTCATAGAAGGAAAAGAAGCAGTCAAAAGATAAAGAAGAAGGTAAATAAAGTAAACAACAAGGTATAGCAGTAAAAGAATTCAAAGAAGTCAAAGAAGGTAAAGAAGTAGGGAAAATAGGTAAATAAGAAGGTAAAGAAGAAGGTAAAGGAGGTAATAAAAAGTAAAAGGAGGTAAAGAAGGTATAGAAGAAGTCAAAGAATTTAAAAAGTAGTCAAAGATGTAAAGAAGAAGGTACAGAATAAGTCAAAGAAGTTAAAGAACAAGGTAAACAAGGTAATAAAGAAGTCAAAGAAGGAAAATAAGAAGTTGATGCATATAAAGAAGTCAAAGAAGGTAAAGAGGAAGTCAAAGAAGGTAAAGAAGAAGGCAAAGAAGGTAAAGAAGAAGTCAAAGAAGGTAAAGAAGTTAAAAAAGTACGTAAAATGGTAAAGAAGAAGTCAACGAAGGCAATGAATGAGGTAAAGAAGGTAAAGAAGAAGGTAAATAAGGTAAAAGAGAAGTCACAGAAGGTAATGAAGAAGCAAAATATGGTAAAGAAGAAGTCAAAGACGGTAGAGAAGAAGGAAACTAAGGTAAAAAGAAGGTAAAGTATAGTAAAGAAGTCAAAGAAATGAAAGAAGGAGGTAAAGAACGTAAAAAGGGTAAAAAAGAAGGTAAGATGGTAAAGATGTCATAGAAGGTAAAAAAGTAGATAAAGAACAGTTAAGGAAAAGGTAAAGAAGAAGGTAAAGTAGGTAAAAAAGGAGTCAAAGAAGGTAAAGAGGAAGTCAAAGAAGGTAAAGAAGCAGGCAAAAAGATAAAGAATAAGGTCAAAATGTAAAGAAGATGGTATTGAAGTAAAAGAAGTCGAAGAAGACGAAGAAGGTAAAGAAGTAGGTAAAAAGGTAAATAAGAAGGTAAAGATGGATTCCATCTGAACTGGTGAGTGAATGCGGACCCTGGGGCGACCTGCCCTGGAAGAGAGCACAGACCCCCTACACCCACTTCCCTCTGCAGGCTTGTGTCTCCCAAGCTTTCCCTAGTGTTCTCAGGTGTCCTGCTCCTGTTCTAAGGCCATCCACCCAAAGGGGTCAGACTCTGGCCTCCAGGCAGGTCTGAGGATTCCTGCGGAGGGGTGCGGGCTCCTTCAGATTGTGCTGCCAGGTTCGCTGTGTGGTATTCCATCCCGCCCTGCCCCCACCTTGGCCCTTTTGTCTGGGCTGCGACCCTGGGCTGCCTGGAATCCCTGATCCTGTGCCCTGACATTCCATCTGAACTGGTGAGTGAATGCGGACCCTGGGGTGACCTGCCCTGGAAGAGAGCACAGACTCCCTACCCCCACTTCCCTCTGCAGGCTTGTGTCTCCCAAGCTTTCCCTAGTGTTCTCAGGTGTCCTGCTCCTGTTCTAAGGCCATCCACCCAGAGGAGTCAGACTCTGGCCTCCAGGCAGGTCTGAGGATTCCTGCAAGGGAGTGTGGGCTTCTTCAGATTGTGACGCAAGGAATAGGTCCTCCTCTGGCACTGGGGAGATCCAACCAGTTTCAGTCACAGCAAAGATTGGTCTAGGACACCAAACGCCTCCAGGCTCCTTTTGAAGGAAGAGATGGGCAGGCGCCAATGCAGGAGCTCCTCCAACAACATGAAAGGCAACATGACATCACCACAAGCCAGACATCCCGAAACAACAAAAATTGAACACCCTACCCCAGAAGATATAGAAGAAACCGACCGTAAACAGTACTTTATGAAAATAATAGAGGACCTTAAACAGGAGGTAAAAAACTGCCATAAAGAAATGGAGATGACAAACAAAAAGGTAGAGGAAATAAATAAATCGCTCAAAGATACCCAAGAAAAACAAGAAAAAGCAATCAAGCAGGTAAGGGAAACAGTACAAGACCTGATAAATGAAATGGAGGTATTGAAGAAAACACAATCTGAGGGACGACTGGAAATGGAAACTCTGAGTAAACGAACAGAAACTTCAGAGACAAGTATTTCCAACCGAATGCAAGAGATGGAAGAAAGAATCTCGGACTCTGAAGATACAATAGAGGAAATAAACTCACAGATTAAAGAACTAAACAAATCTAACAAATTCTTAACACAAAACATTCAGGAAATCTGGGACACCATGAAAAGACCAAACCTAAGAATAATTGGGGTAGAAGAAGGAGAAGAATTACAACTCAAAGGCCCAGAAAACATATTCAACAAAATTATAGAAGAAAACTTCCCCAACCTAAAGAAGGATGTTCCTATGAAGGTACAAGAAGCCTACAGAACACCAAATAGACTGGATCAAAAGAAAGCATCCCCACGCCATATAATAATCAAAACACAAAACATACAGAATAAAGAACAGATATTAAGAGCTGCAAAGGAAAAAGGTCAAGTAACATATAAAGGGAAACCTATCAGAATTACATCTGATTTCTCAATGGAAACCATGAAAGCCAGAAGAGCTTGGATAGATGTGCTACAGACACTAAGGGAACATGGATTCAAGCCTAGACTATTATACCCAGCAAAGCTTGCATTCACCATTGATGGAGAAAACAAGATATTCCAGGACAAAAACAGATTTAAACAATACGCAGCCACAAATCCAGCCTTGCAGAAAGTAATAGAAGGAAAATCACAAACCAAGGAGTCCAACAACGCCCACAATAACTCAGGCATCTAGCGACCCTTCACCAGGACAACTAGAAGAAGGGAAACACACAAACTCTACTACTAAAAATGACTGAAGTTAACAACCACTGGTCATTAATATCACTTAATATCAATGGACTCAATTCACCTATAAAAAGGCACAGGCTAAGAGACTGGATACGAAAACAGAATCCAACATTTTGCTGTTTACAAGAAACACACCTCAAACACAAAGACAGACACCTACTCAGAGTAAAGGGTTGGGAAAAGGTTTATCAAGCAAATGGCCCTAAGAAACAAGCGGGTGTGGCCATACTAATTTCCAACAAAGTTGACTTCAAACTAAAATCAATCAGAAGAGATGGAAAGGGACACTTTATACTCATAACAGGAACAATCCATCAGAATGAAGTCTCAATCCTGAATATCTATGCCCCTAATATAAAAGCTCCCACTTATATAAAAGAAACACTTCTAGAACTCAAGGCAGCCATCAAACCACACACACTAATAGTTGGAGACTTCAACACTCCTCTCTCACCAATGGACAGGTCAATCAGACAGAAACCTAACAGAGAATTGAAAGACTTAATGGAGGTAATGAACCAAATGGACTTAACAGACATCTATAGAACATTCCACCCAAATAGGAAAGAATATACCTTCTTCTCTGCAGCTCATGGAACCTTTTCGAAAATTGACCATATACTTGGTAACAAAGCAAACTTCCACAGTTACAAAAAAATATTAGTAACCACCTGTGTCTTATCGGATCACCATGGATTAAAATTAGAATTCAACAACAATGCTACCCCCAGAAAGCCCACAAACTCATGGAAACTGAACAGTCAACTACTGACCCACACCTGGGTCAAGGAAGAAATAAAGAAAGAAATTAAAGTCTTTCTTGAATTTAATGAAAACAAAGACACAACATACTCAAACCTATGGGACACAATGAAAGCAGTGCTAAGAGGAAAGTTCATAGCACTAAGTGCCCACTTAAAGAAAACGGAGAAAGCACTCATTGGAGACTTAACAACACACCTGAAAGCTCTGGAAAAAAAAAGAAGCAGACTCACCTAGGAGAAGTAGAAGACTGGAAATAATCAAACTGAGGGCAGAAATCAACAAAATAGAAACACAGAAAACAATCCAAAGAATCAATGAAACAAGAAGCTGGTTCTTGGAGAAAATCAACAAGATTGACAAACCCTTAGCCAAACTAATCAAACGGCAGAGGGAGAACACGCAAATTAATAAGATCAGAAATGAAAAGGGGGACATAACCACAGACACAGAGGAAATTCAGACAATCATTAGATCTTACTACAAAAGCCTGTATGCCACAAAATTGGAAAATGTAAAAGAAATGGACAGTTTTTTAGATAAATATCATATACCAAAGTTAAACCAGGACCAGGTAAATGCTCTAAATCGTCCTGTTAGTCGCGAAGAATTAGAAACTGTTATCAGAAACCTCCCTACCAAAAAGAGCCCAGGACCAGATGGTTTCAATGCGGAATTCTACCAGAACTTCCAAGAAGACCTAATACCTATACTCCTTAAGGTATTTCATAATATAGAAACACAAGAGTCACTGCCAAATTCCTTCTATGAAGCTACAGTTACCCTGATACCTAAACCACACAAAGACTCAACCAAGAAAGAGAATTACAGGCCAATCTCACTCATGAACATTGACGCAAAAATTCTCAATAAAATACTGGCAAACCGAATCCAAGAACACATTAGAAAAATTATCCATTACGATCAAGTAGGCTTCATCCCAGAGATGCAGGGCTGGTTCAACATACGAAAATCTATCAATGTAATCCATCATATAAATAAACTGAAGGAAAAAAACCACATGGTCATCTCATTAGATGCTGAAAAAGCATTTGACAAAATTCAGCACCCTTTTATGATAAAGGTCTTGGAGAGATTAGGGATACAAGGGTCATTCCTAAATATAATAAAAGCTATTTACAGCAAGCCGACAGCTAACATCAAATTAAACGGAGAGAAACTCAAGGCTATCCCACTAAATTCAGGAACACGACAAGGCTGTCCACTCTCTCCTTATCTCTTCAATATAGTGCTTGAAGTTCTAGCAATAGCAATAAGACAACATAAGGGAATCAAGGGGATTCAATTTGGAAAGGAAGAAGTTAAACTTTCATTATTTGCAGATGATATGATAGTATACATAAGCGACCCCAAAAACTCCACCAAAGAACTCCTACAGCTGATAAACTCCTTCAGTAACGTGGCAAGTTACAAGATCAACTCCAAAAAATCAGTCGCCCTCCTATACACAAAGGATAAGGAAGCAGAGAGGGAAATCAGAGAAGTATCACCTTTCACAATAGCCACAAATAGCATAAGATATCTGGGAGTATCTCTAACCAAGGAAGTGAAGGATTTATTTGACAAGAACTTTAAGTCTTTGAAGAAAGAAATTGAAGAGGATACCAGAAAATGGAAGGATCTCCCCTGCTCGTGGATTGGGAGGATCAACATAGTAAAAATGGCAATTCTACCAAAAGCAATCTATAGATTCAATGCAATCCCAATCAAGGTCCCATTAAAATTCTTCACAGAGATTGAGAGGACAATAATCAACTTTATAGGGAAAAACAAGAAACCCAGGATAGCCAAAAAAATCTTATACAATAAAGGTACTTCTGGAGGCATTACCATCCCTGACTTCAAACTCTATTACAAAGCTACAGTATTGAAAACGGCTTGGTATTGGCATAAAAACAGAGAGGTTGACCAATGGAATCGTATAGAAGACCCAGATCTTAAACCACAAACCTATGAACACCTGATTTTTGATAAAGGAGCCAAAAGTACACAATGGAAGAAAGAGGGCATCTTCAACAAATGGTGCTGGCATAACTGGATGTCAACCTGTAGAAGAATGAAAGTAGATCCATATCTATCACCATGCACAAAACTCAAGTCCAAATGGATTAAAGACCTCAATATTAATTTGAACACATTGAGCTTGATAGAGGAGAAAGTGGGAAGTACTCTACAACAAATGGGCACAGGGAACCGTTTCCTACGCATAACCCCAGCTGCACAGACTTTAAGGGCAACATTGAATAAATGGGACCTCCTGAAGTTGAGCAGCTTCTGTAAAGCAAAGGACATTGTCACTAAGACACAAAGGCAGCCTACTGACTGGGAAAAGATCTTCACCAACCCTTCAACTGACAAAGGTCTGATCTCTAAAATATATAAGGAACTCAAGAGACTAGACGGTAAAATGCCAATTAACCCAATTAAAAAATGGGGCACTGAACTGAACAGAGAATTCTCAACAGAAGAAGTTCGAATGGCCAAAAGACACTTAAGGTCATGCTCAACCTCCCTAGCTATCAGGGAAATGCAAATCAAAACAACTTTGAGATATCATCTTACACCTGTCAGATTGGCTAAAATCCAAAACACCAATAATAACCTTTGCTGGAGAGGTTGTGGGGTAAGGGGTACACTCATCCATTGCTGGTGGGAATGCAAACTTGTGCAACCACTTTGGAAAGCAGTGTGGCGGTTTCTCAGGAAATTCGGGATCAACCTACCCCAGGACCCAGCAATTCCACTATTGGGAATCTACCCAAGAGATGCCCAATCATACAACAAAAGCATATGCTCATCTATGTTCATAGCAGCATTATTTGTAATAGCCAGATCCTGGAAACAACCTAGATGCCCTTCAGTGGAAGAATGGATGAAGAAACTGTGGAATATATACATGCTAGAATACTACTCAGCGGTAAAAAACAATGACATCTTGAATTTTGCAGGCAAATGGATGGAAATAGAAAACACTATTCTGAGTGAGGTAACCCAGACCCATAAAGATGAACATGGGATGTACTCACTCATATTCGGTTTCTAGCCATATTTAAAGGACATCGAGCCTATAAATTTGGGATCCTTGAGAAGATAATAAGAAGGTGAACTCCCAAAAAAAGATATAGTAATCCTCCTGGATATTGGAAGTAGACACGATCGCCAGGCAAAATTGGGAACTTGAGGGTTGGGCAAGACTGGGCCAAGGGAAGATGGGGAGAGAAAAGTGTGAAGGGGAGAACGGGGGGAGCTCGGAGGAATGGGGTGCTTGGGATATAGGAAGGGTGGATATGGGAGCAGGGAAGCATATATCTTAATTTAAGGAGCTACCTGAGGGTTGTCAAGAGACTTGACCCTAGAGGGGTTCCCAGGTTTCCAGGGAGATGCCCCCAGTTAGTTCCTTGGGCAGCTGAGGAGAGGGAGCCTGAAAAGGCCAGTTCCTATAGCCATACTGATGAATTTCTTGCATATC
This sequence comes from Arvicola amphibius, assembly GCF_903992535.2. NCBI lineage: Eukaryota > Metazoa > Chordata > Mammalia > Rodentia > Cricetidae > Arvicola > Arvicola amphibius. The sequence goes on along the minus strand of NW_024582223.1, from coordinate 15,630 downwards.
ACCATAGAACCTCCACCTGACGATAGATGAAGAAAATGACAGAGCCCCACATTGGAGCACCGGACTGAGCTCCCAAGGTCCTGAGGAGGAGCAGAAGGAGAGAGAACATGAGAAAGAAAGTCAGGACCGTGAGGGAACCTCCAGCTGGCGACAGATGGGGAAGGTGACTGAGCCCCACGTTGGAGCACTGGACTGAGCTCCCAAGGTCCTGATTAGGAGCAGAAGGAGCGAGAACTTGAGGGAGAAAGTCAGGAACGAGAGGGGTGTGTTCATTCATGGAGACGGTGGGACAGAACTAATGGGAGATCACCAACTCCAGTTGGAATGGGACTGATGGATCATGCGACCAAACCCGTCTCTCTGAATGTGGCCAACAGCGGGGGCTGACTGAGAAGAAAAGGACAATGGCTCTGGGCTCTGATTCTTCTGCATGGACGGGCTCTGTGGGAGCCTTCTCAGCTTGATCGATCACCTTCCTGGACCTGGGGGGAGTTGGGAGGACATTGGTCTTAGCATAGAGTGGGGAACCCTGATGGCTCCTTGGCCTTGAAAAGGAGGGAGGGGAGGTATGGGTGGAGGGGAGGGGAGGGAAGGGGGAGATGGAGGGGAGGGAAGGGGGAGGAGGAGGGGAGTGAGGGGGGAGGAGGAGGGAAGGAGATGGAAATTTTTAAATATAAAAAAAAATAAACCATGAAAAAAAAAAAAGAAAAAAAAAAAGAGTTAGCCAATAAGAAGTTAGAGCTAATGGGCCAAACAGTGATTTAATTAATATAGTTTCTGTGTGATTATTTCAGGTGTAAGATAACCAGGGGTCAGGAACAAACAGGCAGGCCTTCTCCGTCAGATTAGAAGGTCCTTCTTTCTCCCAGCATTCAGTTCTGTCTTCCCTGACTACCTAAGTTCTGCCCTATCAACAGGCCAATACAGTTTCTTTATTCGTTAACTGATAAAAGCAACATATAGAAAGAAGAATTTAGCTGGGCGGTGGTGGCACACGCCTTTAATCCCAACACTTGGGAGGCAGAAGCAGGCGGATCTCTGTGAGTTCGAGGCCAGCCTAGTCTATAAGAGTTAGCTCCAGGACAGGAACCAAAAGCTATGGAGAAACCCTGTCTCAAAAATCAGAAAGAAAGAAGGACCTCCCACACTAGGGGCTGGCCTCCAACTCACTAATATCTCTCTCAGCCAAACTGCTGGGACTCCAACACACACCATACAAACCCAGGCAAGCCCTATCCTTTCATTTCGAATTCCCCTTCCATGTTGTTTCAAAGAAATATTAGGAAAAAATGTCTTTTGCCTATTTGTGGAAGCCAAAGCAAAAATGTCTACTTTACTTTTTTTTTTGGGGGGGGGGTTTCGAGACAGGGTTTCCCTGTAGTTTCTAGAGCCTGTCCTGGAACTAGCTCTTGTAGACCAGGCTGGCCTCGAACTCAGAGATCCGCCTGCCTCTGCCTCCCGAGTGCTGGGATTAAAGGTGTGCGCTACCACCACCCAGCTCTACTTTACTTATAACCGGACTAGAATACCTCATTTAGAAAGAAGGGAATGGCCAGCAAGCCGTGGATTACTGTTACACCTACACCGAAGATCAACAATTCAAAACCAGCCTTCCCATTGGCTTCCCAGAATGCTAGGAGAGGAACAGTGATTGAACTAAGGTCTCTAAATTCTGAATTATCTCACCCAGTTAGCCTAACTGTTAGGATTTATGGCGCCGGTGACACTGGCAGGACCCGGTGGGAGGGGCCGTGGAGAGTGGGAAACAGACAGATACTCCATGCAGAGAGAGCTTGAGTATAGAGTTTATTTAGTGGGTATTGTGCGGGTATAAGGATAAGGAGTTATGGAGGGGAGAAAAAGAAGGAGAGATAGACGGACAGAGAAAAAGAGGAAAGAGGAAAGGGGGATGAGGAGAGGCTGCCTCTTTAGAAGAAGGGATGAAGAGAGAAAAAGGAAGAGAGAAAGCATGAGATAAGATTGGAAGTGGGCAGAGCTTGTCTCTTAAAGAAACAGGGTACTGAGGTGATTGGGCAGGCCAGTATATTTACCATTATAACACTAACAGCATGGCTGCTGCCTGCATCCTCATTACATTAAGTAGCAAGCCAAAGATCAAAATAATTGGGCAGCGTGCTTGGTTCCTGCATCCAGTAGGTACCAGTCAACTGTTAAATCCTGGCTCCAAACTTTGCTGTCTTAATGACTAGCTATTTTAAGAACAAAATTAACTGTTGTCATCTGAGTTTTAAAGCTCCTTATGGAGCACCATGCAAAGCAAATGGCTCTTTAGAAATTATACTTTTTACCTGATCACAGGACTTAGGAATAATGCTGGGTGCAACATGCGATTCTTCCGTCTTGCTATTAATTACATTGCCGTACACAAGAATAACAATTTTCATGGCCACATGATTAAGAGTCATTTCATTATAGCTTGACAGAGTCTCCACAAATGCATAATTGGACACCACACACTTCTGAAACTTTAAATCCTGCAAGAAAATCACAATTCTCTATAAATCAAACAGACGAATGCATGCTATCAAGAAGGAAACAGGTGCCCTTGTCTGAATTCCTTGAAGATGTCAGAATGCATGAGATTCTGGAATTGACAGAATATATCTAACGTTTAGCATGGCTTTTGCAAATGTCCCTGAATTTGGTTTCCCTGTCTGATGAACAAGCCATCAATATCACCTTGTGGTCAGCCATGTGCTACTGGACTTCTAGGCTTAACCAGGCTTAAGACTCATAGGTTTCTTCTAGCAGTAAGCAAATGTCTCACTTGAAAAATGAATATACAATAATAACAAAGCCCCAAATCAAGGCAAGGAAGGCATTCCATCTGGGCCATACAGGAAGGCTCAGAAACGTAGACTTTCGAATGGGACAGCAGCTGTTGTGGATATACTTGAGTTCGTACCCCAAAGGTTTAGATGAAGCCCCAGTGTCTTTGAATATGATTTTATTTGGGAGTAGAGTCTCTGCAGCCAGGTAAGATGAGGTTATGTAGGAGTGGGGGAACTTTGTAGATCACCTTGAATACAGGTAGAATGCTATGTGAAGACAAAGGCACCCAAGGCCAACCCAAGGAAGGAAGCCTGAACCAGATGTTTCCTGTCAGCAGAAGCTCGCCTTGCTTTTGGGGAAGCCTTTGGTTGTCAGTCACCGACAGGCAAGCGAAGGGCTTATTTTCTGGGGGCATCATCTCAGCCAGGTCACCAAAAACATAAGAAAATTAGCAAATAGATTATGGAAAATTTTGCAACAAGTGGGGGGAAGAAGCTAGTGTGCTATCAGGGTTTGAAAATGCGAGAATACTTCGACAGAGCAGAGAAATAAAGAGCATTCATGAATGTCTGGGGTGCTAAAGTGTCCTCTTTGGTTAACTCTTTCATGGGGTTATCAGAAGGAAAAGAGTCCCAAAATCTTCTCACAATTGCTCTCTCTTTTTGTTGCTGTTGTTGTTAGTTTTTTGTTGCTGTTAGTGTTTTTTTTAATTATTTATTTGTTATGTATACAATGTTCTGTCTGTATGCCTGCAGGCCAGAAGAGGGCACCAGACCCCATTGCAGATGGTTGTGAGCCACCATGTGGTTGCTGGGAATTGAGCTCAGGACCTTTGGAAGAACAGGCAATGCTCTTGGCCTCTGAGCCATCTCTCCAGCCCTGTTGTTAGTGTTTTAAAAGAAACCCCAGCTTCCCTCTCATCTCAGGTTTTCACACCTAAAATTATTTTTGTTTGTTTTGGTTTTGGCTTTATTTTAAAGCAGATTCAGTCTGTAGTTGAGGTTGACCTCTTGCTCTTGATCCATGCTTCTACCTCGCTACTCTCAGTTGAAAGTGACATTTTTAAAAGGATTGTTTATATAATCACAATGTCATTAATGAGTTAATAATAACTAATTATGAGATCCTTAGTATCACCTAATAGTCAGGACACAATCAAGTTTCTCATGTTGTGTAAGATGCGATTTAATACCCAAAGTACTAAATTTGTTTTTTCTGAATTTACATTATTTGATTCGGACAGTCTCTCCTCCCCTTCTTAAAGCTGCTGAGTTATTGGGGAAAAAATGAAATGCATTTTTTCTAGGCAGAATAAATGAGGTTCTGAACTTATCTGATGGGGTGGGGGAAATCTAATAGATATTCCTTGAGGAGTAAGAATGGAGAGGTAATAGTGCTGTCAATTTGAAAGAATCTCGAATTAACTGGGAAGTGGCCCTCTGGGTGTGTCCATGAGGGATTATCTTGACCTGTTAATTAAAGTAGAAAGCTCCATCTTCATTGTGGGCAGGACCATTCTCTGGACAGGGGACCCTGAACTGGCACAGAGTAGCAAAGGGAGGCTGAACACTAATCTACATTCATCCCTCTCCACTTCCTGACGGCAGGTGTGTTGTGACAGTGGCATCATCCTGCGACCTTGACTTCACTGCCAGCATGGGCTGTGCCCTTGAACTGTGCCTTCAAATAAACCTGGGTGTTGCTTTTGTCAGACTATTTATCACAGCAATAGCATGGCTAAGTGGGTTGTGGATAAACATTATTGTCCCTGACATTTTATATTGGAACATTCTTATTTACATCATGAATTTGCATGGCCTGTAAATCAACATGTAAGTATAAAGAACAGTTGTCCTGCTGTTGAGAAAGTTCAACATCCTGGTCTTAATGGCTCATTCTAGACGAGTAATTGTCTTACTCCTCTGGAGAGGCAACATAAAAGGAAAAGGCTCTTACTTGCCTTACTACTCCATCAAGGTTTTTCCCAAAAGTAATTATCGTTTGGAAACAAAATCTGACTGGCTTGGAGGACGCACTGTTTCTAACCCAAGGTTTACAGTAAGGGAAAAATCGTTGAGCTTTGGGTCTGTCACCTCCTTGGCTTCTGACTAACAGTAGGAGTGAGAATAAAGACTAAGTCACTTACAAACACAAGGCTACAGATGACGCTGGCCAGGGGAAGACTGGAACCACTACACATCGGAGGAAAAGCTCACCAACAAGTTCTGTAAACCTAAGAGATGTGTGTCCAGGGTTGTTCATGAAGTTCTTCCGATTGGATTGATGATAAGTTCAGCTTTGGGGGTATCTACCTATTCAAAAGCTTCTAATTCTGTTCTTTAGAAGGATCTTTCAGATAGCCTGGAAAAATTAACTGTGACAAGAGGATTAACGGCTCACAGGGATTTACGATGAGACAGCTGTTAAAACCAACTTTTAAAAAATCAAACACCACCTTTCTTTCTATCTTTGTCTGAAAAATATGGGATGTACTTCATTAAAAACAATTAGTGCCTACAAATGTATTGACATTTTCTTCATATAACTTACCTCACCAGCAATAACTTGTTCAAAATACTGATTTGCAACACCAAGAGCAAGCTTGAGCCATATTTTATATTCCAGAGATGGCCAGAAGACATCAAAACCTTCATATAAATCCTCCAAGGAGATGAAGAAAGCCTGAAATAACAAGGTACCAGGACACAGACAACTAAATTATAATCAGTCATTAAACAGGATGGTCACCATCTCCTCAGACAACCAGCTACCAACTCTAGGATACTTTAGCATCAATACGGTACTCTAATATTTAAAAGAAATAGCATATATAATACGATAAAAATCTGTGCTCCAGTGGAAGGTATATACTTTTAAAGTAGCCCCTGAGGGGCTGGAGAGATGGCTCAGCAGTTAAGAGCACTGGCTTTTCTACAGAGGACCCAGGTCTGGCTCCCAGAACCCAGTCAGGTGGCTCACAACCATGGGCAACTCCAGCTCCTGGGATCCAATGCCTCTGGCCTCTGCTGTCACCTGTGCTCACTCACATACACACACCTGCACACACACATGTACACACCTACAAGTGATTAAAAATAAAAAGCAAAGCTTTTTAAAAAAATTTATACCCAGATATTCATCATTCAATAGTTAGGTTGAAATTCTGGCTCATGAGCCTGAGATTCGGGAAACGGGGTTCTCACTGCAGTTCCTCCACAGTGCTCCCGGCTTACAGGGTCCCTTTCCAGAAAAAAACTCCTTCCTCTCTGCCGGAACTCCAGCGTAATGAATTGTCATGAGCTCATTCAGATCTGTGACTAAATACATCCCTTCCCTCCTCTCCCACAGGCAACATGGTACAATTTGACGATGCACCATTCCTTCTTGCTTCTCCACATCTCCCTAAGACTCTGCTCCTTCTATCAGAGAACAACTTGTAATAGGAACTGCATATCTTTGGGGGGGAGATTGTCCACACCAAATGGTATTTCAATCACTTTTTTGTTGAACAAGTAACTAACGTGATACTTGGCAAGTGTAAACAAAAGGAAGGGAGTTTGAAAACAAATGAGTATTCTTTCAGAGGCTGCTTTCAGAATGGTGCAATTCACACAGTGTAACACTGCAGACCATAACATCATCTAATCTCCATGACATCGAAGGACAGGATTCCTCTCAACTTAAATAAGAAGGAAACCAAGACTCAAAGAGGCTAAATAGCTTATCCACAGGCAGGATGCAGCAGAGCTCAGCAGAGATTCATTTGTGCGAGGTTAAGTCTCTCTTCTCTGAGCTAGTCCATACTGCTACCAGGCTGATCATGTGATCAAATAAAATATCACACCCCAACTAGAGAAAAGATACTGACATTCCTTATTAAGAATTAACTAATAACCTACAACTGAACTATTTGTACCTGCAAAGTAGTTTCACAGATGGCAGTATATTCAATTTTACGCTTAAGTAAACAGCTTAGCTCACCAAGTACATCTCCACTGGTACAGTACTCTGTAAACATAGTCTTGGACGACCGTCTTTCAGTCCCCTGGTTTGAGTCTAACCCAAAGGTGGGAGATGAGCTATGCAACTGTAGGGGAGAGATTATGAAAAAGGAAATAAAAATGTTAAATTCTTTGAGAAAAAAAAAAAAAGAAGGTAAAGATGGTAAAGAAGAAGTCAAAGAAGTTAAAGAAGTAGTCAAAGAAGGTAAAGACGATGGTAAACAAGGTAAAAAAGAGGTCAAAGTAGGTAAAGAAGAAGTTAAAGCATGTAAAGAAGAAGTCAAAGAAGGTAAAAAAAAGTCAAAGAATATAAGAGGAAGTCAAAGAAGGTAAAGAAGAAGGTAAATAAGGTTAAGAATGAGGTAAAAAGTTAAAGAAGAAGTCAAAGAAGGTAAAGAAGAAGGTAAACAAGGTAAGAAAGAAGTCAAAGAAAGTAAAGAAGACGTCAAAAAAGCAAAGAAAATATCAAAGAAGGTAAAGAAGTAGTCAATGAAAGTAAAGAAGAAGGCAAAGAAGGTAAAGAAGAAGAGAAAGAAGTTAAAGAAGTAGGTAAAGTAGGTAAAAAAGAAAGTTAAAAGGTAAAAAAGAAGTCAAAGAAGGTAAAGAATGTAGGAAAGAAGGTAAAGAAGAAGGTAAATATGAAAATAAAATGGTAAAGAAGTCGAAGAAGGTAAAGAAGGACGTAAAGAAGGTAAAGAAGGTAAGGAACATATAAAAGAAGGTAAAGAAGAAGTCAAAGAAGTAGAGAAGAAGACAAAGAAGGTAAAAAAGAGTTAAAGAACAGTAAACAAGAAGTCAAAGAAGGTATAGATGAGGTAAATAAGGTAAAAAGGAAGGTAAAGTACAGTAAAGAAGAAGTCTAAGAAGGTAAAGAAGAACGTACAGAAGGTAAGATGGTAAAGAAGAAGGTAGGATGGTAAAGAAGAATCATAGAAGGTAAAGAAGAAGATAAAAATCGTAAAGAAAAAGTAAAAGAATGTAAAGAAGAAGGTAAAAAGAAGGTAAAGAAGAAGTAAAAGAAGGTAAAGAAAAAGGTAAAGAAGTTAAAGAAGAAGTCAAAGAAAGTTAAAGTAGAAGACAAAGTAGGTAAAGAAGAAGTCAAAGTAGGTAAAAAAGAAGTCAATGAAGGTAAAGAAGAAGTCAATGAATGTAAAGATGAAGGTAAAAATGGTAAAGTAGAAGGTAAAGGAGGTAACGAGGAAGTCAAAAAAGGTAAAGGAAAAGTCAAAGAATATAAAGAAGCAGTCAAAGAAGGTAAAGAAGAAGGTCAAGAAGAAGTCAAAGAAGGTAAAAAAGAAGATAAAGAAGGTAAAGAAGGTAAAAAAGAAAATTAAAAGGTAAAAAAGAAGTCAAAGAAGGTAAAGAAGTTGGTAAAGAAGGTAAAGAAGAAGGTAAAGAAGGTAAAGAACAAGTCAAAGAAGGCAAAGAAGTTAAAGAATGTAAAAAAGAACTCAAAGAAGGTAAAAAAGAAGGTAAAGAAGAAGGTAAATAAGGTAAAGAATAAGGTAAAAATGTAAAGAAGAAGTCAAAGAAGGTAGAGAAGGAGGTAAAGAAGGTAAAAAAAAGTCAAAGAAGGTAAAGGAAGTCAAAAAAGCAAAGAAAATATCATAGAAGGTAAAGAGGAAGTCAAAGAAGGTAAAGAAGAAGTCAAAGAAGGTAAGGAAGCAGGTAACGAAGGTAAAGAAGAAGTCAAAGTAAGTTAAAGATTTCAAAGAAGGTAAGGAAGAAGGCAAACAAGGTAAAAAAGAAGTCAAAGAAGGAAAAGAAGAAGGTAAATGAGGTGAAGAATAATGTAAAAAGAAAAAAAGAAGTCAAAGACGGTAAAAAGGACATAAAGTCGGTTAAAAGAAATCAAAGACGGTAAAGAAGAAGTGAAAAAAGTAAAGAAGGACTCAAAGAAGATAGAGAAGAAGTCAAAGAATAGAAAGAAAAAGTCAAAGAAGTTAAAGAAGGTAAAGAAGAAATTAAATAAGATAAAGAATGAGGTAAAAACTTAAAGAAAATGTCATAGAAGCTAAAGAAGGTATAAAAGAAGTCAAATAAGGTAAGAAGTCAAAAAAGTAAAGAAAATATCAAGAAAGGTAAAGAGAAGTCAAAGAAGTGTCAAGACGCAGTCAAAGAAGGTAAAGAAGAAGTCAAAGAAGGTAAAGAAGAAGGCAAAGAAGGTAAAATGAGGGGAAAGAAGTTAAAAAAGAAAGTAAAATGTTAAAGAAGAAGTCAAAGAAGCAATGAATGAGGTAAAGAAGGTAAAGAAGAAGGTAAAGAAAGTAAAAAAGAAGTCAAAGAAGGTAAAGAATAAGGCAAAGAAGGTAAAGAAGAAGTCAAAGAAGGTAGAAAAGAAAGAAAATGAGGTAAAAATGAAGGTAAAGTACAGTAAAGAACAAGTTAAAGAAGGTAAAGAAGAAGTCAAAGAAGGTAAAGAGAAAGGTAAAGAAGTAAAGAAGAAGTCAAAGAAGGTAAAAAGAAGTCAAAGAATTTAAATGAGAAGTCAAAGGAGATAAATAAGAAGTCAAAGAAATTAAAGAAGTAATCAAAAAAGGTAAAGATGAAGGTAAATATGGTAAACAAATAGGTAAAGAAGGTAAAGAAAAAGTCAAAGAAGTAAAGAAGGAGGTAAAGAAGAAGGTAAAGTAGATAACAAAGAGGTCAAAGAAGGTAAAGGAGAAGTCATAGAAGGAAAAGAAGCAGTCAAAAGATAAAGAAGAAGGTAAATAAAGTAAACAACAAGGTATAGCAGTAAAGAATTCGAAGAAGTCAAAGAAGGTAAAGAAGTAGGTAAAATAGGTAAATAAGAAGGTAAAGAAGGTAAAGAAGATGGTAAAGGAGGTAATAAAAAGTAAAAGGAGGTAAAGAAGGTATAGAAGAAGTCAAAGAATTTAAAAAGTAGTCAAAGATGTAAAGAAGAAGGTAAAGAATAAGTCAAAGAAGTTAAAGAAGAAGGTAAACAAGGTAAAAAAGAAGTCAAAGAAGGAAAAAGAAGAAGTTGATGCAGATAAAGAAGTCAAAGAAGGTAAAGAGGAAGTCAAAGAAGGTAAAGAAGAAGGCAAAGAAGGTAAAGAAGAAGTCAAAGAAGGTAAAGAAGTTAAAAAAGTACGTAAAATGGTAAAGAAGAAGTCAACGAAGGCAATGAATGAGGTAAAGAAGGTAAAGAAGAAGGTAAATAAGGTAAAAGAGAAGTCACAGAAGGTAATGATGAAGCCAAAGATGGTAAAGAAGAAGTCAAAGACGGTAGAGAAGAAGGAAAATAAGGTAAAAAGAAGGTAAAGTACAGTAAAGAAGTCAAAGAAATTAAAGAAGGAGGTAAAGAACGTAGAAAAGGGTAAAGAAGAAGGTAAGATGGTAAAGAAGTCATAGAAGGTAAAAAAGTAGATAAAGAACAGTTAAGGAAAAGGTAAAGAAGAAGGTAAAGTAGGTAAAAAAGGAGTCAAAGAAGGTAAAGAGGAAGTCAAAGAAGGTAAAATGAGGGGGAAAGAAGTTAAAAAAGAAAGTAAAATGTTAAAGAAGAAGTCAAAGAAGGCAATGAATGAGGAAAAGAAGGTAAAGAAAGTAAAAAAGAAGTCAAAGAAGGTAAAGAATAAGGCAAAGAAGGTAAAGAAGAAGTCAAAGAAGGTAGAAACGAAAGAAAATGAGGTAAAAATGAAGGTAAAGTACAGTAAAGAACAAGTTAAGAAGGTAAAGAAGAAGTCAAAGAAGGTAAAAAAGAAGTCAAAGAATTTAAATGAGAAGTCAAAGGATGTAAAGAAGTCAAAGGAGATAAGAAGTCAAAGAAATTAAAGAAGTAATCAAATAAGGTAAAGATGAAGGTAAATATGGTAAACAAATAGGTAAAGAAGGTAAAGAAAAAGTCAAAGAAGTTAAAGACGGAGGTAAAGAAGAAGGTAAGTAGATAACAAAGAGGTCCAAGAAGGTAAAGGAGAAGTCATAGAAGGAAAAGAAGCAGTCAAAAGATAAAGAAGAAGGTAAATAAAGTAAACAACAAGGTATAGCAGTAAAAGAATTCAAAGAAGTCAAAGAGGTAAAGAAGTAGGGAAAATAGGTAAATAAGAAGGTAAAGAAGGTAAAGAAGAAGGTAAAGGAGGTAATAAAAAGTAAAAGGAGGTAAAGAAGGTATAGAAGAAGTCAAAGAATTTAAAAAGTAGTCAAAGATGTAAAGAAGAAGGTAAAGAATAAGTCAAAGAAGTTAAAGAACAAGGTAAACAAGGTAATAAAGAAGTCAAAGAAGGAAAATAAGAAGTTGATTGCATATAAAGAATCAAGAAGGTAAAGAGGAAGTCAAAGAAGGTAAAGAAGAAGGCAAAGAAGGTAAAGAAGAAGTCAAAGAAGGTAAAGAAGTTAAAAAAGTACGTAAAATGGTAAAGAAGAAGTCAACGAAGGCAATGAATGAGGTAAAGAAGGTAAAGAAGAAGGTAAATAAGGTAAAAGAGAAGTCACAGAAGGTAATGATGAAGCCAAAGATGGTAAACAAGAAGTCAAAGACGGTAGAGAAGAAGGAACTAAGGTAAAAAGAAGGTAAAGTATAGTAAAGAAGTCAAAGAAATGAAAGAAGGAGGTAAAGAACGTAAAAAGGGTAAAAAAGAAGGTAAGATGGTAAAGATGTCATAGAAGGTAAAAAAGTAGATAAAGAACAGTTAAGGAAAAGGTAAAGAAGAAGGTAAAGTAGGTAAAAAAGGAGTCAAAGAAGGTAAAGAGGAAGTCAAAGAAGGTAAAGAAGCAGGCAAAAAGATAAAGAATAAGGTCAAAATGTAAAGAAGATGGTATTGAAGTAAAAGAAGTCGAAGAAGACTGGGTGCGACCCTGGGCTGCCTGGAATCCTGATCCTGTTCCCTGACATTCCATCTGAACTGGTGAGTGAATGCGGACCTGGGGCACCTGCCCTGGGAAGAGAGCACAGACCCCCTACCCCCACTTCCTTCTGCAGGCTTGTGTCCGGTTTCTCCCGTCCCTGTGTCTCCCAAGCTTTCCCTAGTGTTCTCAGGTGTCCTGCTCATGTTCTAAGGCCATCCACCCAAAGGGGTCAGACTCTGGCCTCCAGGCAGGTCTGAGGATTCCTGCCGAGGGGTGCGGGCTCCTTCAGATTGTGCTGCCAAGTTCGCTGTGTGGTATTCCATCCCGCCCTTCCCCTACCTTGGCCCTTTTGTGTGGGCTGCAACCCTGGGCTGCCTGGAATCCCTGATCCTGTGCCCTGACATTCCATCTGAACTGGTGAGTGGAATGCGGACCCTGGGGCAAACCTGCCCTGGAAGAGAGCACAGACCCCTACCCCCACTTCCCTCTGCAGGCTTGTGTCGGTTTCTTCCTGTCCACGGTGTTCTCCCAAGCTTTCCCTAGTGTTCTCAGGTGTCCTGCTCCTGTTCTAAGGCCATCCACCCAGAGGAGTCAGACTCTGGCCTCCAGGCAGGTCTGAGGATTCCTGCAAGGGAGTGTGGGCTTCTTCAGATTGTGACGCAAGGAATAGGTCCTCCTCTGGCACTGGGGAGATCCAACCAGTTTCAGTCACAGCAAAGATTGGTCTAGGACACCAAACGCCTCCGGGCTCCTTTTGAAGGAAGAGATGGGCAGGCGCCAATGCAGGAGCTCCTCCAACAACATGAAAGGCAACATGACATCACCACAAGCCAGACATCCCGAAACAACAAGAATTGAACACCCTACCCCAGAAGATATAGAAGAAACCGACCTTAAACAGTACTTTATGAAAATAATAGAGGACCTTAAACAGGAGGTAAAAAACTGCCATAAAGAAATGGAGATGACAAACAAAAAGGTAGACGAAATAAATAAATCTCTCAAAGATACCCAAGAAAAACAAGAAAAACAAGAAAAAGCAATCAAAGCAGGTAAGGGAAACAGTACAAGACCTGATAAATGAAATGGAGGTATTGAAGAAAACACAATCTGAGGGACGACTGGAAATGGAAACTCTGAGTAAACGAACAGAAACTTCAGAGACAAGTATTTCCAACCGAATACAAGAGATGGAAGAAAGAATCTCGGACTCTGAAGATACTATAGAGGAAATAAACTCACAGATTAAAGAACTAAACAAATCTAACAAATTCTTAACACAAAACATTCAGGAAATCTGGGACACCATGAAAAGACCAAACCTAAGAATAATTGGGGTAGAAGAAGGAGAAGAATTACAACTCAAAGGCCCAGAAAACATATTCAACAAAATTATAGAAGAAAACTTCCCCAACCTAAAGAAGGATGTTCCTATGAAGGTACAAGAAGCCTACAGAACACCAAATAGACTGGATCAAAAGAAAGCATCCCCACGCCATATAATAATCAAAACACAAAACATACAGAATAAAGAACAGATATTAAGAGCTGCAAAGGAAAAAGGTCAAGTAACATATAAAGGGAAACCTATCAGAATTACACCTGATTTCTCAATGGAAACCATGAAAGCCAGAAGAGCTTGGATAGATGTGCTACAGACACTAAGGGAACATGGATGCAAGCCTAGACTATTATACCCAGCAAAGCTTGCATTCACCATTGATGGAGAAAACAAGATATTCCAGGACAAAAACAGATTTAAACAATACGCAGCCACAAATCCAGCCTTGCAGAAAGTAATAGAAGGAAAATCACAAACCAAGGAGTCCAACAACGCCCACAATAACTCAGGCATCTAGCGACCCTTCACCAGCACAACTAGAAGAAGGGAAACACACAAACTCTACTACTAAAAATGACTGAAGTTAACAACCACTGGTCATTAATATCACTTAATATCAATGGACTCAATTCACCTATAAAAAGGCACAGGCTAAGAGACTGGATACGAAAACAGAATCCAACATTTTGCTGTTTACAAGAAACACACCTCAACCACAAAGACAGACACCTACTCAGAGTAAAGGGTTGGGAAAAGGTTTATCAAGCAAATGGCCCTAAGAAACAAGCGGGTGTGGCCATACTAATTTCCAACAAAGTTGACTTCAAACTAAAATCAATCAGAAGAGATGGAAAGGGACACTTTATACTCATAACAGGAAAAATCCATCAGAATGAAGTCTCAATCCTGAATATCTATGCCCCTAATATAAAAGCTCCCACTTATGTAAAAGAAACACTTCTAGAACTCAAGGCAGCCATCAAACCACACACACTAATAGTTGGAGACTTCAACACTCCTCTCTCACCAATGGACAGGTCAATCAGACAGAAACCTAACAGAGAATTGAAAGACTTAATGGAGGTAATGAACCAAATGGACTTAACAGACATCTATAGAACATTCCACCCAAATAGGAAAGAATATACCTTCTTCTCTGCGGCTCATGGAACCTTTTCGAAAATTGACCATATACTTGGTAACAAAGCAAACTTCCACAGTTACAAAAAATATTAGTAACCACCTGTGTCTTATCGGATCACCATGGATTAAAATTAGAATTCAACAACAATGCTACCCCCAGAAAGCCCACAAACTCATGGAAACTGAACAGTCAACTACTGACCCACACCTGGGTCAAGGAAGAAATAAAGAAAGAAATTAAAGTCTTTCTTGAATTTAATGAAAACAAAGACACAACATACTCAAACCTATGGGACACAATGAAAGCAGTGCTAAGAGGAAAGTTCATAGCACTAAGTGCCCACTTAAAGAAAACGGAGAAAGCACTCATTGGTGACTTAACAGCACACCTGAAAGCTCTGGAAAAAAAAGAAGCAGACTCACCTAGGAGAAGTAGAAGACTGGAAATAATCAAACTGAGGGCAGAAATCAACAAAATAGAAACACAGAAAACAATCCAAAGAATCAATGAAACAAGAAGCTGGTTCTTGGAGAAAATCAACAAGATTGACAAACCCTTAGCCAAACTAATCAAACGGCAGAGGGAGAACACGCAAATTAATAAGATCAGAAATGAAAAGGGGGACATAACCACAGACACAGAGGAAATTCAGAGAATCATTAGATCTTACTACAAAAGCCTGTATGCCACAAAATTGGAAAATGTAAAAGAAATGGACAGTTTTTTAGATAAATACCATATACCAAAGTTAAACCAGGACCAGGTAAATGCTCTAAATCGTCCTGTTAGTCGCGAAGAATTAGAAACTGTTATCAGAAACCTCCCTACCAAAAAGAGCCCAGGACCAGATGGTTTCAATGCGGAATTCTACCAGAACTTCCAAGAAGACCTAATACCTATACTCCTTAAGGTATTTCATAATATAGAAACACAAGAGTCACTGCCAAATTCCTTCTATGAAGCTACAGTTACCCTGATACCTAAACCACACAAAGACTCAACCAAGAAAGAGAATTACAGGCCAATCTCACTCATGAACATTGACGCAAAAATTCTCAATAAAATACTGGCAAACCGAATCCAAGAACACATTAGAAAAATTATCCATTACGATCAAGTAGGCTTCATCCCAGAGATGCAGGGCTGGTTCAACATACGAAAATCTATCAATGTAATCCATCATATAAATAAACTGAAGGAAAAAAACCATATGGTCATCTCATTAGATGCTGAAAAAGCATTTGACAAAATTCAGCACCCTTTTATGATAAAGGTCTTGGAGAGATTAGGGATACAAGGGTCATTCCTAAATATAATAAAAGCTATTTACAGCAAGCCGACAGCTAACATCAAATTAAACGGAGAGAAACTCAAGGCTATCCCACTAAATTCAGGAACACGACAAGGCTGTCCACTCTCTCCTTATCTCTTCAATATAGTGCTTGAAGTTCTAGCAATAGCAATAAGACAACATAAGGGAATCAAGGGGATTCAATTTGGAAAGGAAGAAGTTAAACTTTCATTATTTGCAGATGATATGATAGTATACATAAGCGACCCCAAAA